>NC_057801.1:224506845-224648711 GCF_018294505.1 Triticum aestivum | reverse complement strand
CCGGCGGCGAGGCGCGAGGCGGCGGGGACGGACGGGCCGGGCGGCGCCGGATCTGGGCCCGCACGGGTGGAGGGGGCACGTGGCGGTGCGCGATTCGCAGAGGGGGCGGCGGGTGGACGTGTCCGTCGGCGGGAGGAGGAAGAAGGCTAGGGTTAGACCTGAAAATTCGGAGGGGGAGGTGTATTTATAGGTAGAGGGAGCTAGGAGAGTCCAAATGAGGTGCGGTTTTCGGCCACGCGATCGTGATAGAACGACCGAGAGAATGGAGAGGAGTTGGCTGGGTTTTGGGCCACTTTGTATGGGGTGTTGAGCTGCAAACAAAAGAGGCTTTTGCGGTTACCCTGTTAACCGTTGGAGTATCAAATGGACTCCAAATGGCACGAAACTTGATAGGCGGTCTACCGGTGCTATACCAAGGCCGCTTGGTAAACCTCGGGCCATTCCGAGAATGTTTAACACCCGCTCACAACGAAAGACAAAAGGGGAACGCCGGAGGACATAGGAGTGCCGGCTCACGAAACGGACAACGGGGAAAATGCTCGGATGCATGAGACGAACACGTATGCCAATGCGATGCACATGATGACATGATATGAAATGCAGATGATGACATGGAAAAGTGCAACACACAAGCAAATGAGATGGCAATGATGGCGAATAACTGGCAGACACCTGGCGCATCGAATCCGGGGCGTTACACCTTGCCCGCGCAAAGGTGCACTGGGGCAGGCTGGATGCGGAGAGGCTTATCACTAACGCGCCGCCAGCGGACAAGGAGTATCATACGCCCGAGATGTACTATAAGACTGTCCTGAAGGGTTCCCGCAAGATTGCGGATGAGTGCCCCAGAGATGTAATTATTGAGTAGACTCGCTATGTATTATCCTGTGCGCTGAAAACTTTGTTCATATGCGCTAAGCAACGCTTGTTTGATTTAAAATATTACCTTCTGTGCGGCGGTTTATAAAATCTGAGATATGGCAAGTCGTCGGCTTCAGCCCCCAAACCACGAGTGCTGGGGTGTTCGGGATAAACTTGAGCACTCTTGTTCCCATTTTTGGGTCCATCTAGGGAGGCGCTCAACACAACGAACAAGGCAACCGGACTTATAATGCTTGAACACTCTCACTTAGCCATAGAATTCTATAATTTTAAATTTCGGCGAAGCCCTTAGTATTCGGAAGACCGAGTTAGGGGTGCTATCCACGCCTTGGCCGGACATTATCCGGTTCTTCGCTTGAAGCGGCATAAGTCTTTAAGGCCTCGAAAAGACCTCTCGAACAGTGACCAGTCTCTCGGCTTATCATGATAGTCAGTTTTAGCTTTCTCCACTGAGGCGCTCGCCCAGCTGAACCGGGGCGCAATCGCAGTGGTTCTCCCAGTGCCACCTTAGCCGACAGAACGGAACGTAAGGCACCAAAACATGGGAGCCGGGCAAACCCAACTATTGACCCAAGACATGATTCGGAGCCGATTCATATAATGCTATAAGTTCGGGGTGCCGCACTTGTGAAAGTGTTCGGACTTATCACACCATAATGCGGGGAACATAAGCCCCTGGTGTATTCGGCCGTACCAAAATATACGGGTGCAAGATGTCATTAATGAACATATATGTAAAGTGATGCAATTATAGGAAAAAAATGCTGCATTATTTATTTAAGGAATTCTGCAAGGGATTGGACTAATTAAACATGTCCCCCTCCAGGTGTGGGCTGCGGACTGGTGTGTTTGATCAAATTTAATGCTCTTAATGGAGACCACCTGAGTGTTCGTCGCAGCCTTTTTGCCTCCCTGGCTGTTGCATCGTGAGTTCGGCGGGCGCCCCGCCGGACAGGGCCTCTGGTGAACGGAGTCCTGTATATAAGAAGAAAAAAAATGAAAAAAGAGTGACACACGTGGGAGCCCTTGGTGTGGTCGAGCCGCACTCTGGGTCTATTGTGGTCGTGCCCCTCCCCTATGCCCATGATATCTCCAGAGCGTAATGATGTACGCGCAGGGTTGGTCTTGCAATTATGCGAGGGCTGGGGTTGGGGCCGCATTGCTACGCATGCTCGGAACGTGCTAGGTGGTCTTGATTGATGTTGCTCCGAGCGCGTTTGGCCGTGTCCGGTCCTTTAACGGCCGGACTCGAAAATTGCCTTAGAAGGCTGCTCTGTACTTCTGCCGCGAGAGCCGCTGTATGTTCCTCCGTTTGGAGGGAGCGTTCCGTATTTCTGTTGACCGTAATGACTCCATGAGGGCCTGGCATCTTGAGCTTGAGGTATGCATAATGCGGCACCACATTGAACTTTGCGAACGCGGTTCGTCCGAGCAGGGCGTGATAGCCGCTGCGGAACGGGACTATGTCGAAGATTAACTCCTCGCTCCGAAAATTATCCGGGGATCCGAAGACCACTTCCAGTGTGACTGAGCCTGTACAATTAGCTTCAACACCTGGTATGACGCCTTTGAAGGTCGTCTTTGTAGGTTTAATCCTTGAGGGGTCTATGCCCATCTTGTGCACTGTATCCTGATAAAGCGGGTTCAGGCTACTGCCGCCGTCCATCAGGACTCTCGTGAGGTGAAATCCATCGACGATTGGGTCTAAAACCAATGCGGCGAATCTGCCATGGCGGATGCTGGTCGGATGGTCTCTTCGATCGAAAGTGATTGGGCAAGAGGACCATGGATTGAACTTCGGGGCAACTGGCTCCATCGCATATACGTCCCTTAGTGCACGCTTCTGCTCCCTCTTGGGTATATGGGTTGCGTATATCATGTTTACCGTACGCACTTGTGGTGGGAAACCCTTCTGTCCTCTACTGTTCGGCGGCCGGGTCTCTTCCTCATCGTCGCTATGCAGCCCCTTGTCATTGTTTTCGGCAATTAACTTGCCTGCTTGCTTGAATACCCAACAATCTCTATTGGTGTGATTAGCTGGCTTTTCGGGGGTGCCATGTATCTGGCATGAGCGGTCGAGTATTCGGTCCAAATTGGACGGACCCAGAGTGGTTCTTTTAAATGGCTTCTTCCGCTGACCGGGTTTAGAGCCTCGGAATCCGGCGTTGACTGCCATATCCTCCTTGTCGTCGCTGTTAACGCGGCGTTTATTTTTGCTTCGACGCGACCTGCCATTGTGGTCCTTGGTATCCGGACTACCAGAATTTTTACTGAGGTTGTTGCTGCGAGCTAGCCAGCTATCCTCTCCCGCATAGAAGCGAGTCATTAAGGATGTGAGGGCTGCCATGGATTTCGGCTTTTCCTGTCCTAGGTGCCGGGCTAGCCACTCGTCGCGGATGTTATGTTTGAAGGCTGCGAGGGCCTCTGCATCTGGACAGTCGACGATTTGATTTTTCTTTGTTAAGAACCGTGTCCAGAACTGTCTGGCCGATTCGTCTGGCTGTTGAATTATGTGGCTTAGGTCATCGGCGTCTGGTGGTCGCACATATGTGCCCTGGAAGTTGTCGAGGAATGCGGCTTCCAGGTCTTCCCAACCCCCAATTGACTCTGCGGGCAAGCTGTTAAGCCAATGCCGAGCTGGTCCTTTAAGCTTGAGTGGGAGATACTTGATGGCATGGAGATCGTCGCCGCGGGCCATATGGATGTGAAGGAGATAATCTTCGATCCAAACTGCAGGGTCTGTCGTGCCATCGTAGGATTCAATGTTTACGGGTTTAAACCCTTCAGGGATTTCATGATCCATTACTTTGTCAGTGAAGCATAGCGGGTGTGCGGCGCCTCTGTATTGAGCAATATCACGACGTAGCTCAAGGGAGCGTTGTCTGATGTGTTCGGCCTGGCCGGAGTTGTTGTATCCGGCTCGACGGTATTCGTCGTGGGTCGTGGGGCGCCCACGTGATCCATAAATAGATCTGGATTGCCTTGATTTGTTCTCCAATACATCTTGCAAGTCCGGCGCGTTCCCTCTTGGCTTCGTACTTTTGGAGCGATGCCGGGGTACGGTCTTGGTGGAGGGCCTGGATGCCTCTCTGTCGCGACCATGGGGTGGTCGGTCGGCCGTATTGTGCGTTGGTGATGAAGGTATGTATGCTTCCTCCTCTAATCGGGGGAGCAACTTGCGTTTTGGGTAGCTCTTGGAGGGGCGTTCGAGTTCATACTCTTCGGCCGCGAGGACCTCGGTCCATCTGTCGGCCAGCAGGTCTTGATCAGCTTGAAGCTGCTGCTGCTTTTTCTTTAGGCTATTTGCCGTGGCGATAAGCCTGCTTTTAAAACGCTCTTGTTCGACGGGATCCTCCGGCACGACAAATTCGTCATCGTTGAGGCTTGCCTCGTCTCCGGAGGGAGGTATGTAATTATCATCCTCGACCTCTTCGTCTGCCGCTCTCTCGTGAGGGCTTGCTTCTGCATCCTCCTGCGCTGAATCTTGCTGGAGGGGATTGTCTTCGGCACTCTCTTGGGTGTTATTATCTCCTGTGCCAGAATCTCCATTCTTGCTGTGGCGGGATTTAGAGCGGCGCCACTGACGTCGGCGCTTGGGCTGTTTCTTTAAGGAATCTGCCTCCGCTGCTTCTTCGCCGTCCCCATCTTTTGGGGTGTCCACCATGTATATGTCATATGACGAGGTGGTCTTCCAGTGCCCTGTAGGCGCTGGTTCTTGTTCGTCTCCGGCATCATCGTCCATACCGTCGATGTCTTCGGAGTCATAGTCTAGCATGTCGGTTAAATCGTCGACAGTGGCTACAAAGTGGGTGGTGGGTGGGTTTTGAATTTCTTTGTTGTCCGCATCCCAACCATCCTGGCCGTAATCCGGCCAGGGCTCTCCAGATAGCGAGAGATGCTTTAGCGAATTTAGGATGTCGCCAAAGGGTGAGTGTTGGAAGATGTCCGCGGCGGTGAACTCCATGATCGGCGCCCAATCAGATTCGATTGGCAAGGGCGCGGGAGGTTCGGAGTCCGGCATGGAGTCACAAGCATTATAAGGGACATGGTTGGTTTTAGGCTCCATCGCCGTGGATGTCGCAGCCCCCGAGGCGGTGTCCAGCCACCCGTCCTTGATCTGCGCAATCGGCTCCGGACTATGGGTCGGAGCGGATTCGTGTGCAGCCTCCAAGGTACTGTCCAGCGGTAGAGTTAGATCATGCCCATCGTGACAGTGCGGCACGCTTGGCTGCGTCTCGGATCCATCGAAGATCAAATCTCTGCGGATATCCGTCGTGAAGTTTAGGCTTCCAAATCTGACCTGACGGCCAGGGGCGTAGCTTTCGATCTGCTCCAGATGGCCAAGTGAATTGGCCCGTAGTGCGAAGCCGCCGAACACGAAGATCTGTCCAGGGAGAAAAGTCTCACCCTGGACGGCGTTGTTGTTGATTGAAGAAGCCATCAAGCCTATCGGTGACGACACAGAGGAACTCTCAATGAAAGCACCAATGTCGGTGTCAAAACCGGCGGATCTCGGATAGGGGATCCCGAACTGTGCGTCTAGGCGGATGGTAACAGGAGACGAGGGACACGATGTTTTACCCAGGTTCAGGCCCTCTTGATGGAGGTAAAACCCTACATCCTGCTTGATTAATATTGATGATGTGTATTACAAGAGTGGATCTACCACGAGATCAAGGAGGCTAAACCCTAGAAGCTAGCCTATGGTATGATTGTTGTAATGGATGTTGTGTCCTACGGACTAAAGCCCTCCGGTTTATATAGACCGGAGAGGGCTAGGGTTACACAGAGTCGGTTACAATGGTAGGAGATCTACATATCCGTATTGCCAAGCTTGCCTTCCACGCCAAGGAAAGTCCCATCCGGACACGGGACGAAGTCTTCAATCTTGTATCTTCATAGTCTTGGAGTCCGGCGGACGATGATAGTCCGGCTGTCCGGACACCCCCTAGTCCAGGACTCCCTCACCAAGGTATATCAAAGACAATTTTAATTAGCCATGATTTGTAATTTAGTAGTGAGCACAAAGTAACATATATCATGTAATGACGAAGTCTAACTCTCTTCCTATGCATCACATGTCATAGAAGAACAATTCATGCACACATAGTAAAGGCCAATACATAGTATAAACAGTTTCTTGCAATTTTATCATGTGGGAAACATAGAGAGGTGGAGATATAGTTCCTCTCTCATAATAATTGCAAGTAGGAGCAGCAAGCACATGCATATTATATTCATCAAAATCACCATGTGCAACGGTAAAAGGCCCATCAATATAATCCATAATAAGCACAAACTTCTCCGATATAGTGTAGTCGGGAGAATTCAAAAAGATAATAGGACTATCATGCGTGGGTGCAATAGCAACAATTTCATGTTTAACATAAGGGACTATAGCAAGTTCATCTCCATGAGCATAATTCATATTGGAATCTTGGCCACAAGTATAGAAAGCATCATCAAAAAGGGATATTTCAAAAGAATCAACGGGATTATAACAATCATCATAGCATTCATCCTTCGGTGAGCAAGAAGGGAAATTAAACAATGTCTGAGTTGAAGAGTTACTCTCATTAGAAGGTGGGCACGGGTGATCAATCCGCTCTTCCTCCTTTTGTTCTTCACTCTCCTCCTCATCTTTTTCATCTAATGAGCTCACAGTTTCATCAATTCCTTCTTCCATAGACTCCTGCAAAATATTAGTCTCTTCTTGGACAGCAGAGGAGTCCTCAATATATGGTTTAACATAGGCATTAGAAGCATAATTATCATAACAATATTTAAGTATGGCAAAATTTTCAGATTTCTAAAGAGTAGCATCATACTTTTCAATCAAAGAAGCGTTTCATAAGCACCCTTAAAAGCAACAAATTCTTCAATTTTTTGAACATCATAGTAATTATAAACACCCTTAGCATACAAAGATACAGTTCCATTGTTGCTAAACTCACATTGGTAGGGAAGGTGTTTCTTAGGGTTCTCAGAACAGCAAGTAACATCATATATTTCACATAAATTCCAGGCACAGCACTGCAAATGATGAATTTGATCCAGTAAAAGTTCCCCTTTTTTAGATAAGTGGTGTCGCACATAACAAGCATGCTCATCTAAAGAGTTTCCCTCAACTAAGCTAGTTGGGGTTTCAGCACGAGCACAAAGGGATCAAAGATGAACCAAGTAAAAACCTTTAGGAGTGTGATAGATTTTGAAAGTTTATTCAACCATTGGTGTAGTAGGTAGAACTAATTTTTTTGGTATTTTGCGTTTCCTACCCATAACTAAAGATAGAAAACAAGAGCACAAAATAAAAACAGCATAGTGATAAAGCAAACAAGCACACACGAGAATATTCACCCCACGCTATAACTCCCCGGCAACGGCGCCAGAAAAAGGTCTTCATAACCCACAAGTATAGAGGATCAATTGTAGCCTCTTTCGATAAGTAAGAGTGTCAAACCCAACGAGGAGCTAAAGGTAGAACAAATATTCCCTCAAGTTCTATCGACCACCGATACAACTCTACGCACGTTTGACGTTCGCTTTACCTAGAACAAGTATAAAACTAGAAGTACTTTGTAGGTGTTTTTGGATAGGTTTGCAAGAATATAAAGAGCACGTAAATAAAAACTAGGGGCTGTTTAGTTAAAGAAGCAATAAAGTTAGTATAGCGAGTGTGGAAAAGTGGTGGTAGGAGTTGCGAAATTGTCCCTACGCGATTGACTAGTTTACTAGACCGATAGAAAGTTTTATGTGGGAGAGGCCACTGCTAGCATGTCATCCCTGACTTGGAATTCTATGCACTTATGATTGGAACTATTAGCAAGCATCCACAACTACTAACGTTATTAGGTAAAACCCAACCATAGCATTAAGATATATTGGTCCCCCTTTAATCCCGTATGCATCAATTTCTATGCTAGGTTGAAGCTTCTGTCACTCTTGCCCTCCAATACATAGTCTTATCACATACACCTAACCCTATGGTGTGATCCACGCGTGCGCTCATATGATGGGCACCAAAGGAAAGCAACATAACCACAAGCAAATTAAACCAATCATAGCAATTCACCAATTACCGATAGGACAATGAAAATCTACTCAGACATCATAGGATGGCAACACATCATTGGATAATAATATGAAGCATAAAGCACCATGTTCAAGTAGAGGTTACAGCGGGTTGCGGGAGAGTGTACCTCTTTAGATAGATGGGGGAAGGTGATGGAGATGTTGGTAAAGATGGCGGTGGTGTTGGTGTAGATCGCGATGATGATGATGGCCCCAGCGGCGTTCCGGCACCACCGGAAGCAAGGGGGAGAGAGCCCCCCCCCCTTCTTCTTCTTCCTTGACCTTCTCCCTAGATGGGAAAAGGGTTTCCCCTCTAGTCCATGGTCTCCAGGGCGTGGGAGGGGCGAGAGCCCCTCCGAGATTGGATCTCTCTCTGTGTGTCTCTCTCTATTTCTGCGTTCTAGATTCCGCCCTTTCACCGTTTCTTTTATAACCGGAGATCCGTAGCTCTGATTGGATTGAAACCTTTGCCATGATTTTTCTGAAAATTAGCTTTCTTGCAGAAACAAAAGAGCGGCAACTGCCTTACGGGGTGCCCACGAGGGTCAGGGGCGCGCTTGCCCCCCCCCCTGAGGCGCGCCCCCTGCCTCGTGGCCCCCTCGGGCACCGGCTCGTGTTGATTCTTCTTCCCAGATATCACAAATATTCCAAAAATATTATGCGTCCGTTTTTATCCCGTTTGGACTCCGTTTGATATGGGGTTTCTGCAAAACATAAGACATGCAACAAACAAGAACTGGCACTGGGCACAGGATCAATATGTTAGTCCCAAAAATACTATAAAAAGTTGCCAAAAGTATATGAAATTTGTATAATATTGGCATGGAACAATCAAAAATTATAGATACGATGGAGACGTATCAATTCCTACATATTCTACGAAGATCTTTATCGGTCAAACTGCAATGACAACATATGTAATTCCCTTTGTCATCGGTATGTTACTTGCCCGAGATTTGATCATCAGTATCCTCATACCTAGTTCAATATCGTTGTCGGCAAGTCTCATGACTCGTTCCGTAATGCATCATCATGCAACTATGTCATTAGTTACATTGCTTGCAAGGCTTATTGTGATGTGCATTATCGAGAGGGCCCAGAGATACCTCTCCGATACTCAGAGTGACAAATCCTAATCTCCATCTATGCCAACCCAACAAACACCTTCGGAGACACCTATAGAGCATCTTTATAGTCACCCAGTTACATTGTGACGTTTCATAGCACACAAGGTGCTCCTCCAGTATTCGGGAGTTGCATAATCTCATAGTCAAAGGAATATGTATAAGTCGTGAAGAAAGTAGTATGAATAAAACATAACAATCATTATGCTAAGCTAACGGATGGGTCATGTCCATCACATCATTCTCCTAATGATGTGATCCCGTTCATCAAATGACAACACATGTCTATGGTCAGGAAACTTAACCATCTTTAATTAATGAGCTAGTCAAGTAGAGCATACTAGGGACACTTTGTTTTGTCTATCTATTCACACATGTACCAAGTTTCCGGTTAATACAATTCTAGCATGAATAATAAACATTTATCATGATATAAGGAAATATAAATAACAACTTTATTATTGCCTCTGGGGCATATTTTCTTCAGTCTCCCACTTGCACTAGAGTCAATAATCTAGTTCACATCGCCATGTGATTTAACACCAATAGTTCACATCTTCATGTGATTAATACCCATAGTTCACATCGCTATGTGACCAACACCCAAAGGGTTCAGTAGAGTCAATAATCTAGTTCACATTGCTATGTAATTAACACCCAAAGAGTACTAAGGTGTGATCATGTTTTTCTTGTGAGAGAGATTTAGTCAACGGGTCTGTCACATTCAGATGCGTGTGTATTTTGCAAATTTTAATGTCTACAATGCTCTGCATGTAGCTACTCTAGCTAATTGCTCCCACTTTCAATATGTATTCAGATTGACACTCGGAGTCATCTGGATCGGTGTTAGAGCTTGCATCGTCGTAACTCTTTACGACAAACCCTTTATCACCTCCATAACCGAGAAATATTTCCTTAGTACTCTAAGGATAATTTTGACCGCTGTCCAGTGATCTACTCCTGGATCACTGTTGTACCCCCTTGCCGAACATGGCAAGGTACACAATAGGTCTGGTACACAACATGGCATATCGTATAGAACCTATGGCTGAGGCATAGGGAATGACTTTCATTCTCTCTCTATCTTCTGCCGTGGTCGGGCTTTGAGTCATACTCAACTTCACACCTCATAACACAGGTAAGAACCCTTTCTTTGACTGATCCATTTTGAACTCCTTCAAAATCTTGTCAAGGTATGTGCTTTGTGAAAGTCCTATCAAGCGTCTTGATCTATCTCTATAGATCTTGATGCTCAATATATAAGTAGCTTCACCGAGGTTTTTTATTGAAAAAATCGTATTCAAGTATCCTTTTATGCTATCCAAAAATATATGTCATTCGTGATCAACAATATGTCATCCACATATAATATTAGAAATGCTACAGAGCTCCCACTCACTTTCTTGTAAATACAGGCTTCTCCAAAAGTCTGTATAAAACCATATGCTTTGATCACGCTATCAAAGCGTATATTCCAACTCCGAGATGCTTGCACCAGTCCATAAATGGATCACTGGAGCTTGCACACTTTGTTAGCTCCTTTAGGATCGACAAAACCTTCTGGTTGCATCATATACAACTCTTCTTTGAGAAATCCATTAAGGAATGCAGTTTTGACATCCATTTGTCGGATTTCATAATCATAAAATGCGCCAATTGCTAACATGATTCGGACAGACTTAAGCATCGCTGTAGGTGAGAAATTATCATCATAGTCAACTCCTTGAACTTGTCAACAAGTTGAGCTTTGTAGACAGTAACATTACCATCAGTGTCAGTCTTCTTCTAGAAGATCAATTTATTCCCTATGGCTTTCCAATCATCGGGAAAGTCAACCAAAGTCCATACTTTGTTCTCATACATGGATCCTATCTCAGATTTCATGGCCTCAAGCCATTTCACGGAATCTGGGCTCATCATCGCTTCCTCATCGTTCATAGGTTATATCTCTCGAATAGTTTCTCTTCATGGTGTTCCATTGGAAATTAACTCAGATCGTGGAGTATCTTCACCTCTCAATTTTGGGAAAGTTTCCAAAATTCTATGGGAAATCGTCTCTACTTTAGCACCGCCTTCCAGCCTCAATCAAGTGGTCAAGTAGAATGCGTCAGAGAACTTCAAAAGGAGCTTTGCCCAAGCTAAATTGATAGCTATTGTTATAAGCAAATTCGGCAAATGGAAGTTATTTTTCCCAATCCATTCCGAATGAGATAACAGAAGCTCGGAGCATATCTTCCAGGATTTGATTGTTCCAGAGCAGGATTACCGTACAACTCTGGTGCAGAACGTGCTCTGGTTGACCTATGAGGTTCGGTAGTAACTTGATCTGAAGTTTTCATGATCATTATCAATAGCTTCCTATCTAGTTGGTGTAGGCATCACTGGAACTGATTTCTGTGATGAACTACTTTCCAATTCGAGAGAATGTACAATTACCTCATCAAGTTCTACTTTCCTCCCACTCACTTCTTTCGAGAGAAACTCCTTCTCTAGAAAGGATCCATTCTTAGCAACAAAGATTTTGCCTTCGGATCTGTGATAGAAGGTATACCCAACAGTTTCTTTGGGTATCCGATGAAGACACACTTCTCCAATTTGGGTTTGAGCTTAACAGGCTGAAGCTTTTTCACATAAGCATCGCAACCCCAAACTTTAAGAAACGACATCTTAGGTTTCTTGCCAAACCATAGTTCATACGGTGTCGTCTCAACAGATTTAGATGGTGCCCTCTTTAACGTGAATGCAGCTGTCTCTAATGCATAACCCCAAAACGATAGTGGTAAATTAGTAAGAGACATCATAGATCGCACCATATCTAATAAAGTACGGTTACGATGTTCGGACACACCACTACGATGTAGTGTTGCAAGTGACGTGAGTTGTGAAACTATTCCACATTGTTTTAAATGAAGCCAAACTCGTAACTCAAATATTCGCCTACATGATCAGATCGTAGAAACTCTATTTTCTTCTTACGATGATTCTCCACTTCACTCTAAAATTCTTTGAACTTTTTCAAATGTTTCATACTTGTGTTTCATTAAGTAGATATACCCATATCTGCTCAAATCATCTGTGAAGGTTGGAAAATAGTGATACCTGCCGCGAGCCTCAATACTCATCATACCACATACATCAGTATGTATTATTTCCAATAAGTCAGTGGTTTGCTCCATTGTTCCAGAGAACTGAGCCTTAGTCATCTTGCCCATGAGGCATGGTTCGCAAGCATCAAATGATTCATAATCAAGTGATCCAAAAGTCCATCCGCATGGAGTTTCTTCATGTGCTTTACACCAATATGACATAAATGACAGTGCCATAAGTATATTGCACTATCATTATCAACTTTGCATCTTTTGGCATCAATATTATGAATATTTGTATCACTAGGATCGAGTTTCAATAAACCATTTATATTAAGTGTATGACCATAGAAGGTTTTATTCATGTAAGCAGAACAACAATTATTCTTTGACATAAATGAATAACGTATTGCAATAAACATGATCCAATCATATTCATGCTCAACGCAAACACCAAATAACATTTATTTTAGGTTCAACACTAATCCCAAAGGTAAAAGGAGTGTGCGATGGTGATCTTATCAACCTTGGAATCATTTCCAACACACATCGTCACCTTGCCCTTAACTAGTTTCTGTTCATTTTGCAACTCCTGTTTCGAGTTACTAATCTTAGCAACTGAACCGGTATCAAATACCCTGAGGTTACTATGAACACTAGTAAAGTACACATCAATAACATGTATGTTAAATATACTTTTGTTCACTTTGCCATCCTTCTTATCCGCCAAGTATTTGGGGTAGTTTCGCTTCTAGTGACCATTCCCTTTGCAGTAGAAGCACTCAGTTTCAGGCTTAGGTCTAGCTTTGGGCTTCTTCACGGGAGTGGCAAATTGCCTGCCATTATTCTTGAAGTTCCCTTTCTTTCCCTTGCCCTTTTACTTGAAACTAGTGGTTTTGTCAACCATCAACACTTGATGCTTTTCTTGATTTCTACCTTCACCAATTTCAGCATCGCGAAGAGCTTGGGAATCGTTTCCGTTATCCCTTGCATATTATAGTTCATCATGAAGTTCTAGTAACTTGGTGATAGTGACTAGAGAACTTTGTCAATCACTATCTTATCTGGAAGATCAACTCCCACTTGATTCAAGCGATTGTAGTACTCAGACATTCTGAGCACATGCTCACTAGCTGAGCTATTCTCCTCCATCTTATAGGCAAAGTACTTGTCAGAGGTCTCATACCTCTTAACACGGACATGAGTCTGGAATACCAATTTCAGCTATTTGAACATCTCATATGCTTCATGCCGTTCAAAACGTTTTTGACGTCCTGGTTCTAACCGTATAGTATGGCACACTAAACTATCAAGTAGTCATCATACCGAGCTTGTCAAACGTTCATAACGTCTGCATCAGCTCCTACAACAGGTCTGTCAGATTTCAGGTTCTAGCGGACCCTCAAGGTTCGAACTCTGGGGTGCACGCGGAGATCACACCTACTGCCTACCCGTGTCTCGTCGCCTCGCAAGGATCTAAACTACACGAAGAACAACACAAAGGGCACAAGATTTATACTGGTTCAGGCCACCATTGTGGTGTAACACCCTACTCCAGTGTGTGGTGTGTGGATTGCCTCTGAGGCTGATGAAGAATAGTACAAGGAAGAACAGCCTCGCAAGGGTCTGTTCTTGGCTGGTGCGACGAACTGCTAGGGGGAGTTCAGTCGCTTCTCTCTCTCTCTCTCTCTATCTTTCTATCTTCGTTCTCTCGATGCCTCTACCCTGTGGGTGGCTAGTCCTATTTATAGGCAGAGGCCCTAGGCCTCTTCCCAAATATTGAGCGGGAAGGGCGCCAACAGTTGGCCATTTTGAAGGGGAACATCTAGTACACTTATCCTGACTAAAGTTGGTCATCGCCTGCCAAAGACCCTGACGATGACGCCGGCTTGGGCTCCATGATGACCTCCATTCTGCCGTCCTGCTAGTCTTGGTCTTGTTGCACCGAAATGGTTGCCTTTGCTTGATACTCTTGCCTGCGCTTGTCGCCTTTGCACCAAAGAGGAAACAAGGACTCTGCGTAGGCCGGTGCCCACCTGTCGCCCGCCTGGCCTTGGCCGTCATGGCTTGCATCATGGGCACCTTGTGAGGTACCCCGCCTTGATCTCTCCGCCTCCTCGCGAGCCAGCCTGACGAGGTTGTGCCCGAGGAAGCCTCCTGTCAGCCGCCCCGTGAGGCTTGGCACCTCGCGAGGGTCTTGAGCATGTGTTGACGAAGATGGGCTGTGCTGGGCCACTCCTTGAGCCACGCCGCAGGCCGCAGGCAGGCAAGTATGGGTACCCCCGTTCCCAAAACGCCGACAGTAGCCCCCGGGCCCAAGGCGCGCCCGGACTTGGCTTAGCAGGGAAGCGTAGGGGCAAGTACGATGTGCCACGGGTCCCATCAGCCTGTGGCCTTGGGCGCCGTGTGGAGGTTGATTGGACGTGGGCGCCCTGGCTCCCCCGCGACGCCTTGGCAACTGCACGAATTGACAAGTCCCTGCATGCAAAACGGGTCATGATTACCTATGATCGTGGAGGCCGACGGTTGGCCTCCCTCGGCTATATGTACGGAACGGCGCGTGCCCCTCCAGTTCATCCCTCCTTGCTACTCTCCGTCTTCCTCTTCGTCCTCGCTCCTCCCTACGCCAATGGCGCCGATCCGTCAGTTTTCTGCCGAAGAGAAGGGGAAGGGCCCCCGAGAGGATCATGTCCCGCTTCCTCCGAAGAAACGGCTCGCCTCTTGCCGCGGAGGAGGGGGTGCTTGGCAGGAGGCTTCGAGGCCATGGTTCGAGCGGCCGCCGCCTAGGTTCCCATTGCCCTTGTACACCCAGATCGAGGGTCCTGAAGGCGCTGGCGCTGAGCGGCACCGCCAGAGGCGCCGTCGCCGCCGGCGGATCACGGCGGTGCGCGTTGTTCCTCCTGGAGTTCACGCTAGGGGCTCCTCTCGTGAGCTCGTGCTTCACGCTGCCATGCCTCCTCAGTCTTGGATTCACCTCCCTCCTTCCTTCGCCTTCGAGATCCCGCCAAGGGGGCCTATCGAGCATTGGCTGCAGCATGCTGGCTGCAGTACCCCTGCGACCGAAGCAGAGGTCGAGGTTGTCGCTCCAGGCAGGGTCTACCTGACCCGTGGCTGGGGCGAGATTGCCCAGGTCTGCAGGACAGGTGGCGCCCTCGTAATCCACCTCGAGTACGACGGCGCCTCCCTGGTGTTCTTCAAGGTCTTCGACACGGAGGGACGCCGGCTAGAGTGATGCCCCGAGGAGGGCGACCAGGACCCTGCCGCGGCGAGGAATAGGCTCGCCAACCGCTTCCCCAGTAGCTCCTCAGGCAGCGGAGGTGTCAGAGGATCTAGCGACTCCACCGAGCTCTTCGCGACCCCAGAGACGAGCAACGACAGCTACAAGCCCCCGACCTTGCGTCTCTCTCAGAGCAGGGAGGGCTCGTCGGGCCGCCGTTGCCACTGATCTGTATGGGGTTGGCGCCGGTGCCTGACGGCCCACTGTTGGTGATGGCGTCTTTTGCAGGGGCGTGCGTAGTTAGGACTCTTTAGGATTTGCTCCTTTTGTTCCCTGCGAGGAATCGAAGAACACACCCCGTGGGGGTTTGTAAGGTGCTTGTAGTTCCATTTGTTAATATGATCCTTATTGTGAAGCGGTGAGGGATGCCCGTCCCATCTTAGCTTAGTTCCTCCTTCCGAACCTCGCGAGGACTTGACGCTCTGCGCCGATAGATCCCGGTCCCAAGGCAGGCTTCAGCCGTCGCTGGTATGCCAGGTCGCGATGCCGTGGTCAAGGCCAGGAGGTGAGCGGCCCGGGTTCCAGTAAGAGCCCCTGAGTCGCAATGCTCAGGAGGTCCCCTTTAGCGCTCAAGCAGCCATCGTTTGGTGAGAAAGGAGCGCGATGTCGCCAAAATGAAACTGCATTAGGTGCGAGGTTGGTGCTGCGATAGCTAGTGTTTCCGGAGGATGACTTATCTCGGGGGTCAGAAACCACTCCTTGGCGCGGCGCCATGCCCGCGCATTGACAGCTGAGGAGTTGCCTGGCGAGGTCCCCACGTGCCTCTTCCCTGTCGCCTTTGCTCCCCCTCGTGCTCTACGTCCTCAGGTCCTGGCCCTCGAGCGAGCTCAGCCGTCGCTGGTATGCCAGGTCGCGATGCCGTGGACAAGGCCAGAGGGTGAGGGCTGGAGAGCCAGTAAGAGCCCATGAGTCACGATGCTCAGGTACCCCCCCCCTTAACGTGCAAGCGGTTCGCGCAGACGAGGGCAAAGGAGATGCTGCGGAGGCCTCGCCCGATGCTGCTCTTTAAAGCGATCCTGCGAGTTCATCATGAGAAAAGCGAAGGTTTGCCGTTACAATTGTCGGCCATCTGCTGGTTGCTCTGGGAAGGTGACGAGGCACTGAAGGCTTGGTGAGGTGGCGCCCTGCGGGGTTGCCGCGGCCAGGGCTCAGCCATCCAGGTTTGTCAACATTGCAGGGACGGACCCATGCGCAAGCATCGTGCCGTGAGGGAGCAGCTCCATCAGTTGGTGTCAATCGAGTGGGCGATTAAGTCAAGCACATTAATCATGAAGGAGCACATCCATTTAGATAGGCGCAGAAAAAGATGATCACCGCTGGGTTGGGCCCGAGCGACTTTGGGGATGATGCAGCCCGAGGGGCGCCCCCAATAAAGTAAGCTAAAAGACATGAATCAAAGGGATACATGCCGCAGGGACGAACCCACGCGGCCTGGGAATGATGCAGCCCTAGGGGGCGCTCCCTGCTGAAAATGAAACTTGAAGGATGTCACCTGATAATGTTGAAGATGAAGGGATGCTGAAGTAGCGGACGGCGTGCACTGCGGGAGACGATCTTCACGAGCCCCCAGGCCCGGGGGCCTCGGGAGGCTCCGAAGGCGCTGGCGGCTCCTCGCAGACCATCTCCATCTCTGCCAGGACTGCGGAATGCCTGACCACTTGAGCCTCCAAGATGCTCCTCATTAGGTGCTGACGCACAGCAGCCACGTTCGGCAGGCCGTAAGGCATGAGAACATAGCTGTGGGGTGGACCTTCACAGCTTCCCACGTGTGAGGGCCAGAGGCATTCCTGAGAGGCGGCTCGGTTGAGTCCTGGTATGTTGATGCAGACACGCAGCCCACCATCCTCGCCTGGATGGGGAGCTATGGCGGGTAAGCGGCGGCTGCCACTCATGACTCTTGACTCCTGCAGCTCCTGAATAATATCGCTGACGAATTCCTGAGGGTTTGGCCCTCCTTGACCTGCTCCTTCCTGAGGGAAACATGCGTTGAAGCATGCCTCCAAGTGGTGCCCGAGCGCCTCCCTCGTGATCTTGGCAAAGTCGATGGCCCTCCAGGAGAGAGCCCACAAGCCTTGCTCGAAGAGGGCGCCGGGCGCGCCTTCCTATGCGATAGAAGGAGGTGCCCCCTGAACAGGCGCGGACCCTGAGGGGCCTGCCTCCCGAGGGGCCGGGTGAAAGTGCAACTATCCCTAGGTGGTTTTGGTAATTCATAACAACATATAGCTCATTGAGCTAATGCTATTCCAAGACTATTATTTCAGGAAAGCTCAATGAATGGCATGGCATGGATGATGAAAGTGGATCCCTCAAAATACTAAGGACAAAGGATTGGCTCAAGCTCAAAAGCTCAAGACTCTTCATTTTAAATTTTAGTGATCCAAGATCACATTGAGTCTATAGGAAAAGCCAATACTATCAAGGAGGGACGAGGTGTTGCTTAATGAGCCTCTTGCTTCATGTGCTTAGTGATATGCTCCAAAACCCTCAACTACTTACTCACATCCACAAATGACCTAAACCCAAAGCCAAAATCGGTCACACTGATTCTTCCTATCCGGTGCCACCGATTCCAAAAGTCATAGCCACTGCCACAAACCCTAAGCAAATCGGTCTTACCGATAGGGATCTCGGTCTCACCGAGATGGGATTGTAATCTCTCTGTTTCCCTTCGTAACGTTTCGGTCTAACCGAAGTGAGCGATCAGTCCCATCGAGATTGCAATGTAAACTCTCTGTTTCCCTTTTGTAACATTTCGGTCTCGCCGAAAAGAGCAAATCAGTCCCACCGAGTTTACCTGAACAACTCTCTGGAAAGCTTATTACCAAATCGGTCTCACCGATTTTTTGTAATCGGTCTTACCAAGATTACATTATGCCCTAACCCTAACCGAATCGGTCTCACCGAGTTGCATGTCAGTCCCACCGAAAATCCTAATGGTCACTAGGTTTGCTAAATCGTTCAGACCGAGTCTGTTGAATCGGTCCCACCGAGTTTGGTAAATTGTGTGTAATGGTTAGATTTTGTGTGAAGGCTATATATACCCCTCCACCTCCTCTTCATTCGTGGAGAGAGCCATCAGAACAAACCTACACTTCCAACTTACCATTTCTGAGAGAGAACCACCTACTCATGTGTTGAAGCCAAGATATTCCATTCCTACCATATGAATCTTGATCTCTAGCCTTCCCCAAGTTGCTTTCCAATCAAATCTTCTTTCCACCAGATCCAAAACCTATGAGAGAGAGTTGAGTGTTGGGGAGACTATCATTTGAAGCACAAGAGCAAGGAGTTCATCATCAAAGCACCATTTGTTACTTCTTGGAGAGTGGTGTCTCCTAGATTGGTTAGGTGTCGCTTGGGAGCCTCCGACAAGATTGTGGAGTTGAACCAAGGAGTTTGTAAGGGCAAGCAGATCGCCTACTTCATGAAGATCTACCGCTAGTGAGGCAAGTCCTTCGTGGGCGATGGCCATGGTGGGATAGACAAGGTTGCTTCTTCGTGGACCCTTCGTGGGTGGAGCCCTCCATGGACTCGCGCAACCATTACCCTTCATGGGTTGAAGTCTCCATCAACGTGGATGTACGATAGCACCACCTATCGGAACCACGCCAAAAACATCTGTGTCTCTAATTGCGTTTGAATCCTTCAAACCCTTCCCTTTACTTTCTTGCAAGTTGCATGCTTTAATTTCCGCTGCCTATATACTCTTTGCATGCTTGCTTGAATAGTGTGATGATTGCTTGACTTGTCCTAAAGTAGCTAAAATCTGCCAAACTCTAAAATTGGGAAAAGGTTAAGTTTTTAATTGGTCAAGTAGTCTAATCACCCCCCCTCCAGACATACTTCAAGGTCCTACAAGTGGTATCAGAGCTTTGGTATCCATTTGCTTTGATTTCCATAGCTTTTGGTGGTCATAGCCTTGGTTTCACAACATAGGAGAGTATGGCGTCTAGCAAGGGAAATTGTCACCGTAGAGGTCCTTACTTTGATGGTACTAATTTTGCTAGTTGGAAGCATAAGATGAAAATGCATATTCTCGGACATAACCCCGTCGTTTGGGCATTTATTTGTATTGGCTTGCAAGGTGAATTCTTTGATGGGAGAGAACCGAAACGTGAAGCTTGTGATATCATCTTCAACGGATTGTGCCCCGAAGAATTCAACAAAATCAGCCGTCTTGAGAATGCAAAGGAAATTTGGGATACTTTGATTGATATGCATGAAGGTACCGAATCCGTCAAGGAATCCAAGTTGGATGTGCTCCAAAGTCAGCTTGACAAGTTCTAAATGAAGGATGGTGAAGGTGTCGTTGAAATGTACTCTAGGCTTGCTCTTATCACAAATGAGATTGCCGTCTTAGGGAGTGAAGAGATGACCGACAAATTCATCATCAAGAATATCCTAAGAGCATTGGATGGAAAGTATGATACCGTGGACACATTGATCCATACGATGCCAAACTACAAAGATCTCAAGCCAACGGAAGTCATTGGAAGAATTGTTGCTCATGAGATGTCGCTCAAGGATAAGGAGGAACTTCACAACAAGTCAAGTGGTGCTTACAAAGCCTCAAGTGAAGCCCCCACATCATCAAGTGATAAACAAACCTTCAATGAACAATTGAGCTTAATGGTGAAGAACTTCAACAAATTCTACAAGAGTAGAAGCAAAGAAAGAAGCTCCAAGTCAAGGTCTTACAATGACAAAAGATCTTCTAGTCGAGAGCACAACTGCTACAATTGTGGGAGACCCGAACACTATTCCAATGAGTGTACGGGACCCTACAAAAGAAGAGAAGATTCTCCAAGAAGAAGAAGCAAAAGAGAAGAATCACCACTAAGAGAGAGGAGGAGTAGAGATGATCGTTATGAACGAAGACCCTCATGGATAAGCAAGGATTCGGAAAGGAAGGACAAGTCATCAAGGAGCTACACAAAACGAAGACATCAAGCTCATGTTGGTGAATGGGTTTCCGGCTCCGACTCTGACAATCACTCCGAGAGAAGCTATCACTCCGACTCCGAATATACTCAAGATGAAGGTGTTTCCGGTCTAGCACTTGTGTCAACCAACTCCTACGACATATTTGATTCACCAAATGAAGGAATTGGAAGATGCTTCATGGCCAAAGGTCCAAAGGTAACACATACTGAGTATGTTGATTTCAATAGTGATGAAGATGGCTTGCTTGTGGATGATGATTTACTTGTTGACAACTCTAGTGATGAATACTATGATGAAACGTCAATTAATCATGCCAACCAAGATAAAACGAATGACAATGATAAGGAGAAGATTGAGCTTCTAACTAAAGAACTAAACACTCTTAAGTTAGCTCGTGAAAGTATCTTCGAAGATCATCGAGAACTTTTAAGGGCTCATGAGAAGTTATGTTTTGAAAAGCTCAATCTTGAGCAAGCGCAGGAGTTCTTAAAAGCTATCAATGATGATCTCCGTAAGAAAAGTTCTTCTTATATTGCCAAGCGTTTACTCTTATCTACTTACATGCCTCAAGTCAAGTCTAGTAACAAGTACAAGAAGGATACTTCCTCTAGTAGTAACAATAATAATGTCAAATCCAATATTGTTGCTTCTAGTAGCTCTCTTGATTCCACTAATGATTCTCTTAGCCAAGTTACACTTGAGCAAGAAAATAGCTTATTGAAGGGAATTATAGAGAAAGGTGTTTACAAGAGCCTTGCCGGGAGTAAGCAATTCGAGGAAATTGTACGCAAGCAAGGAAGGCACTGGAAGAATCAAGGTGTTGGTTTTGAACGAAAGTTCAATGCCAATGGAGTTGAGTGGGAAGAAGATCAGTACCCCAAGACGAAGTTTGTTCCTCAACAAGAGAAGTATGATCGCACTTCCTTCAAGGGAACACAAGCTCAAGATGATCTTCCACCACAAGACCACAAGAACAAAGGCAAGGACAAGCTTCAAGAAGAGATTGATGCATTTGAAGAAGCTCCTAAGGCCTCATTCAAGTGGGTTCCCAAGACTACGCCAAGTTCTACTTCATCAAGTACAACAACAACTCCAAGGATTCCCATCAAGATGATGTGGATCCCGAAGAAGAAGAACTAGAGAGTTCTTGAGGGTGACTCCGCCAACATTTTTAATTATATCATTATGGCAAGAAAAAGTGCAATCAACTTCCACATCTTGCACTAGTTCAAGGAGTCACAAACCCTCATGATGGTAAGGCAAGGGACAAGGTAACCTAATGATTTCATGGACATTATCTTGTGTGTGCATCACTCTGTGTCTATGTATATTCTTGTTTGTTCCTTGTGGGACTAACCCATGTAGGTAAGTTGAAAGTGCAACTCACTCCAAAGGATTGCTCCGAATGATCTACATCAACATTGAGCATCCACATCTTCAACACCTACATGAAGTCATCATCGACAAAACCCAAGGTTAGTTCATCCCTCTAAGGGGGGATCTCACATCTAGGGGAGCTTAACTCTTAGAATTGAGTCAAAGAAACTCTAATGGTGTGAACAAATCAATGCATTATGTAAAAGTGGTAACCCCACTTGAGCTTAAACCATGATTATGACCTATGATCAAATGTTCTCATTTGACTCCTAAGTCAATATACTCATATATAGATGACCTGGTCATCGCCAATTGTTTGATAGATGCTAGAATTCATGCTTTGACACATATTTCATTTGCCATCTTATTGTGTGAGCATGTTGGTGCATATTTTACTCATTCAAGGACATCCACTTGTTTGTTTTGATTGTTTGGCTTTTTCTTTTTGCCAAGTGGATGGACAAGAATGCCTAAGAACTTTCTCTAGCTATCTATGCTTTTCTCGTCTCAAACTCTATTCATGCTACATCACAAAATTTGATCAAGTCAGATTCGAACCACTCTGTGTGAGGAGCACTCGGAGTCCCCGATTCGTCATAGACTTAAACTTCCAAAACCTCTTTGTGACTCTCGGTCTGACCGATTCCTCCATTTCGGTCCTACCGAGATCATTAAGTTGATCTGAGTTTTCAATCTCGGTCCAACCGATTTGTACTTTTCGGTCACACCGATTTGCTGTAACTGTACACAGTTATGCATCTCGGTGCCATCGAGTTGTTCCACTCGGTCACACCGACAGGATCAGGCTATATATAGTCACGGGCAAAATTTCGAAATTTCTCCGAACCCCTTCACCCGCGCAATAGCTCGCTCTACCATCGAAGGTCTCCGAATCGTCTCCTCATCGCCAGCCGCCTCCAGTAGCTGGTCTCCGCCGCTGTCAATGGATTTCGCCCCCGCCGTTGTCACCGTAGCGAGTTCACAGCCAAGCTAGGGTATGGACTCAATCATTGTGCTATCCTCGTCTGATTCCTAGCACATTGTATTCTTATTGATTCTTGCCATGATGGAAACAATCCTATCCATTCAATGTAGTCCGTAGATTAGATGGGATTCAAAATTTTAGGGTTAGGTCGCTGAAACCATCTCGGACCCACCGAGTTGAAAAACTCGGTCCCACCGATTTGGCTTATGCCATTGCACTAGTGACTCTCGGTCTGACCGAGAATTACTAATTGGTGCGACCAATTTTAGGATTCTGTGAAACCCTAGAAGTCTCAGTGCCACCGAACTATGACTCGGTCCAACCGAGATCATCAGTTTAGGTTCCAAAACTGCTTTGGTATCACCGAATTTCAAAATCGGTTGATCCGAAATGCTTTCTGTGGAAAACTAAAACTGAATTTTTGAATCATTCTTTTGCAAAAATCTCTGCATTTTGTGATGCTCATCTATTCTATCTCATCTAAAACTCTTCACAGGGTCAGCAGTCAGTGTTTGCAGCATGTCAGACCAGAGTGACAGCCAGAACAGGTCAGGAGAGTAGATTGACATGAGCAAGGGCACTTGTCCCTCAAGCACTTCAGATGATGGCAGCATGAGCACCCCAAGTAATTTGCCTAAGGCTTCTACCAGGCAAAGGAGGAAGAGAATTTCAGACTCAGAGGATGAGGACTATAAAGCTGAAGAAGATGAGGCTACTTCCAAGAAAGTAGTGCTCAAGAAGGAATATGGCTCAGCCAAGAATACAAAGCCAGGCCTCAACAAGAAAGTTCCTGCCAAGAGGACACCAATGCCCAAAGCCAGAAGGTCCACTCAAGTGCCAGAACATACTGAACCCAAAGAGGCACCTAAAAAGAAAGTCACTTCTTCCAAACCCAAGAAAGTTCCCACTGGAGAGACAATGAAGTTTACCATTGAATCAGAGGATGAAGGTGCTTAGGACAAGAAGAAGAAGAGAGCTAGAACCACAACTGCCCAGGTTCTTGGAAAGCCTTCAATGAGAAGAGATTCTGAAGAGGAAGAAGAGGTTGCTGCACCAGCACCAAAGGAACCCAAGCTTATGGGTGATGCTATAAGGTCAGGGGCTGCAACATCTAAGCCTAAGGAAGCACCCAAAACTGCCTCCAAGGCCAAGCTTATACCAAAGAGGAATACTAGGAGTATTCCAGCTGCTGAGAAGAACAAGGCCCCAGTGCCAAATGTTGCTGAAGAAGAAGATGAAGAAGGACAGGTCCTAAGGAAGCTCAAGCCCAAGATACCAGACCACAATGATGCCTATCCTGTGGCTGAGGACATGAGGATCAGGAAGGACTCAGGGTTGAGGCTATGGAGGATGGAAGATCCATATGCCTCAAGGAGAAGAACTGTTGTTGACTACAGGTTCCATACAAAGGAACAGCAGGACTTATATGAGACAATTCTGTTGGATAAGTAGCCCATAGTTTGTGACATGAGGTGGGTCGACTAAACCTACATCAAGGACAATGAAGAGCACTATCCTGGAGTGCAAGAAAGCTTTGTTGCTTGTGGAGTTGCTGATTTTGTTGGGCAAAAGCTCACCCACTAGAATGATGAACTTATCATGCAATTCTACTCCACAACACACTTTTATCCAGATGGAAGAATTGTTTGGATGTCAGAAGGCACTAGATACCAGTCAACTGTTGAAGAATGGGCAAGTGTGATAGATGCCCCAAAGGAAAATGAGGATGACCTGGACATTTGTGCAAAGAAGAAGATGGATCACAATTCCATGGCACACATGTACAAGGAGATCCCAGACAAGGCTGTTGAGACACATAAGTTTGGATCAGTCCACTTTCTGCTGTCAGGGCTGCCAACTATCAATTGGATCATAAGGCATACATTGTTTCCTAAGTCTGGTGACCACAACATGATCAGAGGACATGGCATCAACATGTTGCATGTGTTTGATGTGCCACAAAAGTTCAAAGTCATGAGCCTTATGATTGAAACCATTAAGAGGACTGCAGCAGATCAGAAGAGAGCAGCAGATCAGAAGAGGAGCCTCAGATTCAGGAGTTGATAAACTCAAAGATGGGCACAGGGAAATATCAATTGGATAAGGAACGTTTTCCACTTTATCCAGACCTTGAGGACAATGATGTTGTTATGAATGAGAATGATCCATCATCAGTTCAAGCTCAATAGAAGAAGGAGAAGGCAAAGAAGGAGAAGGCTGCCAGGATGCCAACTCAAGAGGAGGCATCTGAATATTTCTTGAAGAACCAGCAGGAGTAGCTTGGTTACTTAATAGCATCAACACTGAGGATTGAGAAGGGACTGGCCACCCTCACTCAGAATCAGGAGAGCCTGGAGAGATCATGGAACTCAAATTCCATGACCTTGATGTCAAAGTAACTGAGATTTAGTTAGTGGTACAGCAGCTGCAGGATGACATGCAGGAGAGGCAGGGCAAGACTACCACAAATGTGTTTGCCAGAGTGCCTAGAGCCCAGAGGTCAGTTGCAGTGCCTGTGACAGACACTAGAGCAACATCTTCTGCACCAGCTACAGCCCCTTCAGCTCTAGTGCAACCAGCTCCAGCATCCACTCCAGCACCCTCTACTTCAACTGAAGCCTTCGTCCAAGGAGTTATCCAGACACCACCACGTGAAGATCAAGCCTGAGAGTTGATCTAGCACTATGCATTTTCTATGAACTTTTTGGTAACTTGTTGCCAAAGGGGGATAAAAATGTATAGATCATAGGCTTCGAGAGAGAGTGTGTTTCTTTTGTTCTCTCTTGCTTTGATTTGGTGGTTAAACTTGTTTGCTTTTGATTGCCTGAGATACTATGCTTGTGAGACATTGATGATCATGTGTTTGATCATAAGCTACACTCATGCATGTTTGATGATATTATCGTATCTATCCTATGTGATCATTCACTATGCTTGGTGATGAGTGCATGTATTCAATATTTATTATTTTGAGCGCTCCACCAAGATGTATGTGACATGGAAGAGTAACCCATGAGCCTAAATTCATTGTGCATTTGCAGTCCAAAGCAAATCTTAAATTATGCACAAATTTAGGGGGAGCTCTTGCTTATCACATACTTCTCAAAGCGACGATGTTATTCAATCTTATTATCATTTGTCGAAGCTTTGATCTATATGTTGTCATCAATTACCAAAAAGGGGGAGATTGAAAGTGCAACTATCCCTAGGTGGTTTTGGTAATTCATAACAGCATATAGCTCATTGAGCTAATGCTATTCCAAGACTATTATTTCAGGAAAGCTCAATGAATGGCATGGCATGGATGATGAAAGTGGATCCCACAAAATACTAAGGACAAAGGATAGGCTCAAGCTCAAAAGCTCAAGACTCTTCATTTTATATTTTAGTGATCCAAGATCACATTGAGTCTATAGGAAAAGCCAATACTATCAAGGAGGGATGAGGTGTTGCTTAATGAGCCTCTTGCTTCATGTGCTTAGTGATATGCTCCAAAACCCTCAACTACTTACTCACATCCACAAATGACCTAACCCAAAGCCAAAATCGGTCACACCGATTCATCCTATCCGGCGCCACCGATTCCAAAAGTCATAGCCACTGCCACAAACCCTAAGCAAATCGGTCTTACCGATAGGGATCTTGGTCTCACCGAGATGGGATTGTAATCTCTCTGTTTCCCTTCGTAACGTTTCAGTCTAACCGAAGTGAGCGATCAGTCCCACCGAGATTGCAATGTAAACTCTCTATTTCCCTTTTGTAACATTTCCGTCTCACCGAAAAGAGCAAATCGGTCCCACCGAGTTTACCTGACCAACTCTCTGGAAAGCTTATTACCAAATCGGTCTCACCGAGTTTGTGTAATCGGTCTTACCGAGATTACGTTATGCCCTAACCCTAACCGAATCGGTCTCACCGAGTTGCATGTCAGTCCCACCGAAAATCTTAAAGGTCACTAGGTTTGCTAAATCGGTCCGACCGAGTCTGTTGAATCGGTTGTGTGTAACGGTTAGATTTTGTGTGGAGGCTATATATACCCCTCCACCTCCTCTTCATTCGTGGAGAGAGCCATCAGAACAAACCTACACTTCCAACTTACCATTTCTGAGAAAGAACCACCTACTCATGTGTTGAGGCCAACATATTCCATTCCTACCATATGAATCTTGATCTCTAGCCTTCCCCAAGTTGCTTTCCACTCAAATCTTCTTTCCACCAGATCCAAAACCTATGAGAGAGAGTTGAGTGTTGGGGAGACTATCATTTGAAGCACAAGAGCAAGGAGTTCATCATCAATGCACCATTTGTTACTTCTTGGAGAGTGGTGTCTCCTAGATTGGCTAGGTGTCACTTGGGAGCCTCCGACAAGATTGTGGAGTTGAACCAAGGAGTTTGTAAGGGCAAGGAGATCGCCTACTTCGTGAAGATCTACCGCTAGTGAGGCAAGTCCTTCGTGGGCGACGACCATGGTGGGATAGACAAGGTTGCTTCTTCGTGGACCCTTCATGGGTGGAGCCCTCCGTGGACTCGCGCAACCGTTACCCTTCATGGGTTGAAGTCTCCATCAATGTGGATGTACGATAGCACCACCTATCGGAACCACGCCAAAAACATCCGTGTCTCCAATTGCGTTTGAATCCTCCAAACCCTTCCCTTTACTTTCTTGCAAGTTGCATGCTTTAATTTCTGTTGCCTATATACTCTTTGCATGCTTGCTTGAATAGTGTGATGATTGCTTGACTTGTCCTAAAGTAGCTAAAATCTGCCAAACTCTAAAATTGGGAAAAGGTTAAGTTTTGAATTGGTCAAGTAGTCTAATCACCCCCCCTCTAGACATACTTCAAGGTCCTACACCGGGCCAGGCGATGTCTTCTTCTTCTTAGGGGCAGCCTCGGGAAGCCTCCCGCTCCTGTGATCTGGGTCTTCGATCGATGCGGCTTGGAAGGCACGCTCCAGAGAACACACAGCGTCCCTCTCTTCACAAGGCACCGTGATGACTCCACCGCTTCCTAGCATCTTGAGGACATTGTAACCGTGATGGGTCACGGCCATGAACTTGGCCAGGGCTGGGTACCCGAGGATGGCATTGTACGGCACGCGAATGTGAGCAACGTCGAAGTCAATGTGCTCGATGCGGTAGTTGTCGCGCTTCTCGAAAGTGGCAGGAAGGCGGACCTGCCCTATCGGAACCGTGGAACCATCGCTGACTCCTGAGAAAGGCTTGGTTGGCTGCAGCTGATTGTATGGCACTTGGAGATTTTTGAACGTCTCGACAGATAGGACATTGAGCCCTGCCACGCCGTTGATGAGGGTCCTGGTGACTTGCATGTTGCTGATGATTGGGGAACAAAGCATCGGGAGGACTCCGGTTGTGGCTGCGCACTTGAGCTGATCCACTGAGCTGAATGTGATAGCGCACGCTGACCACCTGAGAGGGCGTGTGGCCTCAAGCTTGGGGAGGACTGCATTCACTTCGTGAGCAAACTGCTTGAGGATGTGCTGAGAGGCCGGGGCTTGAGCGCCGCCAAAGATGCAAGCGATTGCGCGTGGCTCCTGGAAGCCTCCAGCCCCTCGTCCTGATGATGGTCTTCATTCCTCCTCGGCTGCGGTGGTAGAGGAGGGAGGCCTGCATTGCCTTGTGGGCGATCCTCGCGCGGCTGATCCCTCCAACCCCCCTCACGAGGTGGGTCCCGCCAACCTCCCTCGCGAGGCTGGTCCTGCCAGCGGTCCTCACGAGGTCGGTCATGCCACCCTTGGCAAGGGCCACGGTCTTCCCATCATCCTCCACCTCTTCCTCCTCCTCGGCCATAGCCTCGGTCGCTGCGCTCGGGGCGTCGGCCAGCATGCACGGCCCGCACGGCCCTGAGCTCTTGGCATTCGTTGGTGCTGTGGGTGTGGAGGTCGTGGTACACGCAGTACCGGCTACCCTTGGATGACTTAGGCTGATCCCTGCCTCGCTTGGTGTCGAGTTCTGCTGCAAGCACGGCAGCCCCCTTGCGCTTCACGTCCTTGGCCTTGGGCTTCTTCTCTTCTGGGTCTGCAGCTGGCAGCTCGAGGAGGGAAAGGCGCCCTTCCTCCTTCATCTTGACATCACGTACGCTGTCCGAGAAGGCTGAGGTGATGGCCTCCTCAGACACCTTGGGGATCTTAAGGCGAGCGTTGTTGAAGCGCTAGATGAACTTCTGCAGGGTCTCTCCCGGCTACTGCTTGATGCGGCGCAAGTCGCTCATGGCCGGGGGCCGGTCGCGGGTGCCTTGGAAGTTGGCGATGAATCGGGTGCGCATCTCATCCCATGAGGATATCGTGTCAGGAGCCAGGTTCAGGAGCCAGGTGCGGGCGCCGTCCTTGAGTGCCATGGGGAACCAGTTCGCCACGACCTTCTCGTCCCCGTTAGCGGCCTCGATGCCTAGCTCATAGAGCTGGAGCAACTCAGCAGGGTCAGCCGTGCCATTGTAGCGTGGGGGCAGGTCTGGCTTGAACTTGCCCAGCCAGGCCATGCTGTGCAGCTCAGCGGAGAAGGCACGGCAGCCTGCAGTGGCCGCGGGAGCCCTTTGGTGACAGAGAGCTTGATCTTGCAGGTCTCTGCACGCTGCCACTAGGTGCAATGCGGGGTCTTGATGCGCTGGAGCAGGAGCGCGTTCGTGCCGAGCCGGTGCGGGGAGCACATGGGCGGCCTCTTGGGGACGAGGGATCTCTTGGCAGCTCTTCTCTTGTTGTGCCGGCGCCGGACGGAGTGGATTCCACCCAGGGGCCACGCACCTTGGGGCCAAGGCACCTTCCTGAGGGGGAGGCGGTTGAGGCGCCCCCGGAGCTTCATCGCCCACGCAGGGCGGGGCGCGGTGCAGTGAGCGGGATGGTGCAGGGGAGCCCCCAGCGGCGCTGACAAGCTCGGTGATGCGGGCGAGCCACTCATTGTAGAGGTCGTCGACGGGACGATAGTGCAGGAGCTCCCGCGCCAGGAGCAGCGCGGCGTGCGCGTCCGCAGGAGCGCGACGGGCGTGGGACGAGGAGCCGGCCGGAGTCAGCGACGGGGTGGCGGTGCAGCCTTCTCGCCGCACTGAAGGATGCAGGGACGACGCCTGCTGCTCATTCCCCGCCGGGCCGGTGGAGGCGTTGACGGCAGGCAACGGGGAACGGCGGGGGCGCCCGCCGATGGGGGCCATCTGGGCGCCGAGAGTAGCGAGAGCGGCCCGGCGCTCGGCGCGGGCGCGACGAGCGTCTGACATGGATGGGACGGGCGACGAAAGACGAGGCGACGGAAGGCAGATTTTGGCGCACCCCTACCTGGCGTGCCAAATGTCGGATTTCGGGTTCCGGCGGACCCTCTAGGTTCGAACTCTGGGGTGCGCGTGGAGATCACACCTACTGCATACCCGTGTCTCGTTGCCTCGCAAGGATCGAAACTACACGAAGAACAACACAAAGGGCACAAGGTTTATACTGGTTCAGGCCACCATTGTGGTGTAACACCCTACTCCAGTGTGTGGTGTGAGGATTGCCTCTGAGGCTGATGATGAATAGTACAAGGAAGAACAGCCTCACGAGGATCTGTCCTTGGCTGGTGCGATGAACTGCTAGGGGGAGTTCAGTCGCTTCTCTCTCTCTCTATCTATCTTTCTATCCTCGTTCTCTCGATGCCTCTACCCTGTGGGTGGCTAGTCCTATTTATAGGCGGAGGCCATGGGCCTCTTCCCAAATATTGAGCGGGAAGGGCGCCAACAGTTGGCCATTTTGAAGGGCAACATCTAGTACACTTATCCTGACTAAAGTTGGTCATCGCCTGCTTAAAGACCCTGACGATGACGCCGGCTTGGGCTCCACGATGACCTCCATTCTGCCGTCTTGCTGGTCTTGGTCTTGTTGCACCGAAATGGTAGCCTTTGCTTGATACTCTTGCCTGCGCTTGCCCCCTTTGCACCAAAGAGGAAACAAGGACTCTGCGTAGGCCGGAGCCCGCCTGGCCTTGGTCGTCATGGCTTGCGTCATGGGCACCTCGTGAGGTACCCCGCCTTGATCTCTCCGCCTCCTCGCGAGCCAGCCTAACGTGGTTGTGCCCGAGGAAGCCTCCTGTCGTCCGCCCCGCGAGGCTTGGCCCCTCGCGAGGGTCTTGAGCATGTGTTGATGAAGATTGGCCGTACTGGGCCACTCCTTGAGCCACGCCGCAGGCCGCAGGTAGGCAAGTCTGGGTACCCCCGTTCCTAGAACGCCGACAAGGTCTGTCACCTAGCGGTGCATCAAGGACATAATTCTTCTGTGCAGCAATGAGGATAATCCTCAGATCACGGATCCAGTCCGCATCATTGCTACTATCATCTTTCAACTCAGTTTTCTCTAGGAACATATCAAAAATAAAACAGGGGAGCTATACGCGAGCTATTGATCCACAACATAGATATGCAAATACTATCAGGACTAAGTTCATGATAAATTAAGTTCAATTAATCATATTACTTAAGAACTCCCACTTAGATAGATATCCCTCGAGTTATCTAAATGATTACGTGATCCAAATCAACTAAACCATGTCCGATCATCACGTGAGATGGAGTAGTCTTCAATGGTGAACATCTCTATCTTGATCATATCTACTATATGATTCACGTTCGACCTTTCGGTCTCGAGTGTTCCGAGGCCATGTCTGTACATGCTAGGCTCGTCAAGTTTAACCCAAGCATTCTGCACGTGCAAAACTTTCTTGCACCCCTTGTATGTGAACGTGGAGCTTATCACACCCGATCATCAGGTGGTGTCTCGGCACGACGAACTGTCACAACAATGCTACCGCCGTACTAATAATATAAGATGCTTAAAAGATAAACATCACATGCAATCAAAATATGTGACATGATATGGCCATTATCATCTTGTGCCTTTAATCTCCATCTCCAAAGCACCGTCATGATCTCCATCATCATCGGCTTGACACCTTGATCTCCATCGCAGCGTCGTTGTCGTCTCACCAACTATTGCTACTACGACTATCGCTAACGCATAGTGATAAAGTAAAGCAATTACATTTCATACAATAAAGCGACAACCATAAGGCTCCTGCCAGTTGCCGATAACTTTTACAAAATATGATCATCTCATACAATAACTTATATCACATCATGTCTTGACCATATCACATCACAACATGCCCTACTAAAACAAGTTAGACGTCCTCTACTTTGTTGTTGCAAGTTTTACGTGGCTGCTACGGGCTTCTAGCAAGAACCATTCTTACCTACGCATCAAAACCACAACAATTTTTTGTCAAGTGTGTTGTTTTAACCTTCAACAAGGACCAGCCATAGTCAAATTTGATTCAACTAAAGTGGGAGAAACAGACACCTGCCAGCCACCTTTATGGAAAACAAGTTGCATCTCTATCGGTGGAACCGGTCTCATGACGTGGTCATGTAAGGTTGGTCCGGGCCGCTAAATCCAACAATACTGCCGAATCAAAATAAGACGTTGGTGGTAAGCAGTATGACTATTATCGCCCACAACTTTTTGTGTTCCACTCGTGCATATCATCTACGCATAGACCTAGCTCTGGTGCCACTGTTGGGGAATGTAGCATACAATTTCAAAAAATTCCTACGCTCAAGCAAGATCTATCTAGGAGATCCATAGCAACGAGAGGGAGAGATTGTGTCCACGTACCCCCGTAGACCGAAAGCGGGAGCGTCAGGTTAATGCGGTTGATGTAGTTGAACATCTTCGCGATTCCAACAGATCAAGTACTGAAGGTATGACACCTCCGAGTTCAGCACACGTTCAGCTCGATGACGTCCCTCGAACTCGTAATCCACCAAAGTGTTGAAGGAGAGTTTCGTCAGCATGACGACATGGTGGCGGTGATGATGATGTGATCCACGCAGGGCTTCGCCTAAGCACTACGATGCTATGAACGGAGGAGTAAACTATGGAGGAGGTCACCGCACATGGCTAAGAAAACAACTGTTGTGCTTTGGGGTGCCCCCCTGCCCCGTATAAAAAGGAGGAGGGGAGGAGGCCGCCGGCCCTAGGGGGCACGCCATGGGGGGAAACCGAATAGGACTCCAAGTCCTATTCGGCTCCCCCTTTCTTTCTTACACAAGGGGAAAAGGGAAGGGAGAGGGAGGAGGAGAAGGAAAGGGGGGCGCCGCCCCCTCCCCTTGTCCAATTTTGTGACGCCCAATATGCGACCCTATCCGAAAGGAACTCGAAGGTCTCACCAAGGATAGAACCGCATATTGAAACTCTTTTGCAAGGTGGATATCCTTACATCGTACCATTACATAATAAATGGGGATACATGCAAAGGCACACAATGCCACATGAATACATCAAACATCATACATAAGAACAACATCGAGCTATGGATGATACACAAACAAAAGCTCAAATGACATCCACCTAGCTAGCCCAGGCTGCCGACCAGGAACCTATCCCAAGATCGACGAAGAAGAACAGAACTCCAAAACAAGTAAACATCGCTCTCACGTCATGATCATCGCATTACCTATACCTGCAACTGTTGTTGTAGTAATCTATGAGCCACGAGGACTCAGCAATCCCATTACCATGGGTATCAAGACTAGCAAAGCTTAAAGGGTAGGAAAGGGTAAGTGGTGAGGTTGCAGCAGCGGCTAAGCAATGTATGGTGGCTAACTTACGAGTACAAGTGTAAGATGAGAAACTACTAAAACGGTCGCAAACTAGTACTGATCAAAAAGTGATCCTGAACTACTTACGTTCAAACATAACCCAACTGTGTTAGCCTCTCGAACTTCCCCGAAAAGAGACAGCCATGGTTACGCACGCGGTTGGTGTATCTTAGTTGAGTTTACTTCAAGTTCACTACAGTCGGATATTAACAAATTCCCATCTGCCACATAACCGCAGGCACGACTCTTGAAAGTTTAAACCCTGCAGGGGTGTCCCAACTTAGACCATGACAAGCTCACGATCCGCGGAGACAATCCTCCATCGTGGGACCCTCCGATCAGAATCGGTATCCCGGTGCACAAGTGTCACGCCCAATATGCGACCCTATCCAAAAGGAACTCGAAGGTCCCACCAAGGATAGACCCGCATATTGGAACGCTTTTGCAAGGTGGATATCATTACATCAACATTACATAATAGATGGGGATACATCCCATACATACAATGTCCCAAGAATACAACAATACAACATACAAGAACAACATCCGACTACGGATGAATCATAAACAGAAACTCAAACAATATCCACCCTGCTAGCCCAGGCTGCCGACCTGGAACCCATCCCCTGATCGAAGAAGAAGCAGCAGAAGAACTCAACGCAAGCAAGCATCGCTCTCGCGTCATGAACGTCGCATAACCTATACCTGCAACTGTTGTTGTAGTAATCTATGAGCCACGAGGACTCAGCAATCCCATTACCATGGGTATCAAGACTAGCAAAGCTTAAAGGGAAAGGAAGGGGTAAAGTGGTGAGGTTGCAGCAGCGACTAAGCAGGATATGGTGGCTAACATACACAAATGAGAGCGAGAAGAGAAACAAAGGAACGGTCGTGAAGCTAACAATGATCAAGAGGTGATCCTGAACACCTACTCACGTCAACCATAACACAGACACCGTGTTCACTTCCCGGACTCCGCCGAGAAGAGACCATCACGGCTACACACTCGGTTGATGCATTTTAAATTGGATCTGGTGTCAAGTTATCTACAACCGTACATTAACAAATTTCCATCTGCCACATAACCGCGGGCACGACTCTCGAAAGTTTATACCCTGCAGGGGTGTCCCAACTTAGCCCATGACAAGCTCTCGTGATCAACGAAGGAATAGACCTTCTCCCAGGAAGACCCGATCAGTCTCGGAATCCTGGTTTACAAGACATTTCGACAATGGTAAAACAAGACCAGCAAGACCTCCCGGCGTGCCGACATCCTGATAGTAGCCGCGCGTATCTCGTCTCAGGCCACGACCGGATGAACACTACGTACGGCAACCGACGATACCCCAAGTTGCCTAGGGGCGGCACCGCAAGTGGCTCTAGTTTGGACCAACACTTAGACAAGCATTGGCCCTGGGGGGCTATAATAAAGATGACCCTTGGGTTAATTACTCCCAAGGGAAATATAGGTGGTGGTGAGGCAAATGGTAAAACCAATATTGGGCCTTGCTGGAGGAGTTTTATTTAAAGCGAACTGTCAGGGGGGTCCCATAAATCACCCGACCGCGTTAGGAACGCAAAATCCGGGAACATAACACCGGTATGACAGAAACTAGGGCGGCAAGAGTAGAACAAAACACCAGGCATAAGGCCGAGCCTTCCACCCTTTACCAAATATATAGATGCATTAATAATATAAGAGATATTGTGATATCCCAACCAAAATCCTGTCCACCATGGAGCAATCTTCAACTTCACCTGCAACTAGTAACGCTATAAGAGGGGCTGAGCAAAGCGGTAACATAGCCAAGCAACGGTTTGCTAGGAAGGGTGTCAAAGGTTAGAGGTTCATGGCAATTTGGGGAGGCTTGAAGAGCAAATGATAGGTAACGCAGCATAGCGATAGAACGAAGCAACTAGCATAGCAATGATAGTAGTGAGATCCAGGGTAGCGGTCATCTTGCCTGAAATCCCGCTAGGAAGAAGAACGAGTCCATGAAGAATATGAAGCCACGAAGACGAACCAAGCGGAGACGAACGAATCCTCACGATCGCAACGAAACGGGAACTATCAAAAAGAAGCACACAACATAGTAAACACACCACACATGAACAAGACATGATGCACAACAAGCATGATGCATGGCAAAGCTAAATGAAGCTACTCATGGCAAGAGATGATGCAAACAAGAACAACACATCAAGGCAAGTTTAAATGAGGCCGGGAACAACATATAACAATTCCGGCAAGTCCTCATATGAAAATTTCGAAATTGGTCCAGAACTGAATAAACCTTATGTTCAAGTTGTTAAACAGGATGTTAAGATGCACCACGAGGATCTACACGAAATTCTAGTCAAGTTACATATAAAGTTCATTTAATTCGGAGCTACGGCCTAGAAGATATGATCAAAACAAGTTAAACATGACATTGATGCAAAATGCATACAAACATCAAGCAAACACATCAAAACAAGGATGCAACATGGTAATATGAAACTACATGCAAAATCGCGCAAGTTTCATATAGAGCACACTCAAAATGGAGCAACGGTGCAACACACACACACACTATACAAGTCATAACAACAATCTGTCCATAACAGCAACTAGGCATCTTACAAGCATCAAAACAACATGCTACAGCACCCCAACATAAGAACAAAAGGCATGGGCATGAAGCACAGGTAAAGGACAACAAAACATAAACACTGAGCTATCTCCAGAAATAACTAGAACATGCTCCAAAACACATGGTAAGATGGCAAATAATAACAGTTTCAGACTTTGCAGAAATAACATCAGGTTGCAATGTTTAGAGCAAGCAAACAACATGTTACAGGAACTTATCATGGCAAAAAAAGGCATGGCATGAATCTACTAAAAGCATAGATCAAAAGTCCCTTACTGACCATGAGCCAAAAGGGCACGGAAAATATGATGGCCCCCATGTAAACATGGCAAGTTATATTACAGATTCATACATGGCAGGAACAACAATAAGTAGGCATGTTGGTGAGCTTGAACCACTCACCACAGAGCAATACATGGCATGGCAAGGCAACCAACACTAAGAAGGCATGTTTGTGAAGCTATAAATGGCAAGGGCAAGTTTATAGGGTGCATGGATCACTAGGAAAACACATGGGAACAAGTGAACTTAATGTTAACAGGTTGACAACAACATTATGAAGCAACTTTGGAGCAAGATTACAACATGTTCCAGCAGGCTATAATTGCAACCAAGGTCATGAATGGATATAGCAAGACATGTAGATCAAAACATGTTTATAGAACATCTCCAGATTATGCATATAATGATTAGTAGAAGCATGTTAACATAGCAACAAAATATAACAGAATCTGTCAGGAAAACAGCAACAGCAACTACCCTACTTAGCAAGCTTGATACACTCAGCACACAACTCACAAAAATACATGGTTGGCACCCCTAGAAAGATGACATGGCATAGATCAACATACTTGTAGAGATCATGTTCATAAGATGCACACATAAATCATGGCAAAAATGACAAATGAGCAAGTTATAACAGTTTCAGCAGATTAACATCAACATGCACTCTTCCAACAGCATTTCAGGCATCAAGATGAGCTCAAATAAAAATGATTCAATAGAATGAAATGAATTACTCGTCGAGACGAACAATTAGACATATTATACGCACAAAACGGAGCAGTATGCACAGAGATATCATGCGATGAACAGAGCAGCATATTATGACAATTTCGGGACTTAGCAGATTTTTGAAAAAAAAACAGAGCAGCGCAGGTTAGCTATGAGGTGCTCGGGCGGGGGATAGTGGGCAGCTCACCAAGTGGGCTCGGCCCAGTGGAGGGAAGTGGACGGGGCAGGCCGGAGGGGATGCGGCCCACGCGGGGATGGGCCGCGAGCAACGGGCACCGGGAGGGAGCGGCTCCTCTGCTCGCTGCCACTAGGGCATGGCGGCGGCGGCAGGGGTCAATGGCGTGGCGGCGCGATGCAGGCGGGTAGAGGACGGGCAGAGGAGGCCGGGATCCTCCAGATCCGGGACGGAGGGGGCCATTCCCGGTGGCGACGGCGGCAGGGGCGACTCCGGCGAGGAGCTCCAAGGGCGGCGAGGTTCCTGGAGAGAGAGAGGGATCTGAGGGAGAGAGAAGAAGAGGAAGGAGGCGGGGTCGCGAGCAACGGAGGCGACACATGGGGTCGACGGCGGCGAAGGGCTCCGGTGTCCTGGTGGAGCTCGTTGCTGCTCCGGCGAGGACACCGGCGGGGCCTAGTGCGGGCGCTCCTTCCCCTGGGGCTCGGGGACGAGGGAGTGGGAGGCGACGTGGGCGGGCGCCTGCGGGCCGGGGCGGAGGCAAGATCCGGGTCCATATGGGCTCGGAGGGGCTTCCCGCGGGCCTGGGCGGGCCTGCGGCGGCGGGAGCCTACTGGGAGGTGACAAGTGGCGACCGGGGAGTGGTTGCGGGCGCGGGGTGGCTGAGGTGGCACCCTAGGAGTGGCTGGAAAGGCGTGGCGGCGGCGCCAAGTGGCGGAGGCGGGATAGGCCGGCGCTGAATCCGAGGAGGAGGGGGTTGGCTGCGGCAGCAGGTAGGGGAAGGGGTCTAGGTTGCCCAAAATTGGATAAGGGGTGTCCTTAAATAGCAAATTTGCTAGGGTTTGGGGTTTAGGAGGGGTTTCGGACCCTCAGATCGCGATCGTGCGGCTCCGGACAGAGGGGGAACTAGGTGGGCTGCAGGTGGGGTTAGTGGGATGTATTTAGAAGGCCTTGGGCTGAGAGGAGAGAGAGAAGAGGTGCGGCCCTGTGGCAGTTTCGGGGACCGAAACATCCGACGAATAGACCGGCTATATTGCAGTTGTAGGTTTAACGGTTGGGCTATCAAATGGACTCTGAATGCGACGAAACTTGGCAGGTGGTCTATCTACACTATAATAAGACCGCACGACAAGTTGCAACCCATTCTGAGAATATTTTTATGCCACTTATAAAATAATATTTCGGAGGTGCCTCGGGCGCATGCAAGTGTGTCTGGACTCCGAACGGACAATGGAGAGAACTGGGGGAACCCGAACGGAAGCAAGTTTTGAAAACCATGCAGATGAAATGCAAATGATGACATGGCAAAATGCAACACGCAAGCAAATGACATGGCAATGATGGCGAATAACTGGAAGACGCCTGGCGCATCGAATCTGGGGCGTTACAACAAGACATTTCGACAATGGTAAAACTAAGCTAACAAGACCTCCCGATGCATCGACCTAGCCTGATAGGAGTCACACGTATCTCATTCTCAGGGTACACCGGATGGGCAAGACGTCGGGTTGGCTGAGACCCTGGTTGCCTATGGAGCGCCGGACATCGCGCGGTTTGGACCAACACTCATGAGGAGCATTGCCCCGGGGTTGATTAAGAGTCCTCGGGTGCTAGCCGGTCCCTATGCAAATTTTAGTTGTTATTAGGCAAATGGTAAAACCAATGTTGGGCCTTGCTGGAAGAGTTTTATTCAACGCAAACTGTCAAGAGGGGCCCATAAACCCTCATCGTGTTAGGGACACAAAATCAAGGAACATAACACCAGTATGACGGAAACTAGGGCGGCAAGGGTGGAACAAAACACCAGGCAAAAGGCCGAGCCTTCCACCCTTTACCAAGTATATAGATGCATTAATTAAATAAGAGATATTGTGATATCCCATGATATCCATGTCCCAACATGGAACAACCTGCAACTGCACCTACAACTAGCAACGCTATAAGAGGGGCTGAGCAAAGTGGTAACATAGCCAAACAACGGTTTGCTAGGAAGGGTGAAAAGGTTAGAGGCTATCATGGAAATTTGGGAGGCTTGGTAAACAAGTAGTAGGTAGCGCGACATCATGATAGCATCGAGACAACTTGTGGCACCCCGCCTCAGAGCAACCGGTTTACCCTGCATTGCCAGCCCAGAGATCGAGTCTTCTGGCAATACACAATAACATGGTACAGAAAGAACCGCTTTATTGATACTAGCGTGGTACAAAGGTCTGGTATTACATCGAGATTCGAGGCCAAGCGGCACACACGGTGCTGCTGGACAGTATGTACATTACTTAATGAACATGGCTGGGGCCTCGATCACACGAAACTATGCGGCAATGGAAGAACAAGGTAGAGGAACTCCATGGCACAAGAACACCGACGTGGACACAACCTAGACACAAGATGCGCTCCGATGTGAATCAACTTGCCTGAAAACTGGCATGACACGCCAGGTCAGTACATTGAATGTACTTGCAAGCTCACAACAAACATAAGCACAATGACAGACAATATCATGATAATTAATCAAGTTAAATTAATGCAAGAAATTACTACAAATGTACGGTTATGCAAAGCAACCAAACAGCGCACCGAGTCACACGGACTCGCTTACCAGACGGTTACCTCATAACCAAACGATGACCACACTGGGGTCACACCTGAAACCAATCACTCATGAACACCTTGAGTGTTCAAGGTTCACCATGAAACAATGCATCATAACAACTACTAGTTTGCAAGATTAGTTATAAAAGTTGATCCATGGTGTGACTTACACCCAAGTCTTTCCCATAACCGAGGGCGCAGCTATCAATAGATTAAATACACTCTACAGAGGTAGCGCACTTTACCCAAACTACGGGATACCTGGCCTCGTACTCCCATTCGGGTGGACCAAAGTACTCCGACGAAACCCTCCCTTTGCCATGCACTCTCCCCGGCCACTCCGACCATCTCCCTCTCAGGGCTAGGTCTTGGGTGGCCCCGTGTCTACCAAAGACACCAACGGCCACCGCCGTGGCAAAACGGTCCCAAACGGGGACAAGGTACCATAACAACAAAACGATCACACAAGGTTATGTCTGCCAACCGGGCCAGCGTATGCACGCCCATAACCTTCCCTCGCGGGAGGCACTTGTAAGAGCCACGACAAAGGACCGAGTCAAGACCTTCCCATAAAGTAAATGTGGTCGCACTGAATTAGAAACCCGATTCAGTGGCACCATGATGTGATCAACATCATATTCAGGTTAAACTTAATCAAGTATTAACTTTCAAAAAAAACTTTTTATTTCTAACATGGCATCATACCGGAAATCATGCAACTACTCTTCACACAGAGCAAGCAACTCTTAAGCATGGATCAAAACAAGCAATATAACTAAGTTGCACTACTAAGATCAGAAACTTCTCTGGTTATAAGTCATTTTTATCTACAAACAATATTTTTATTAGTTCATCATTTGTTGAAAACTATTACTAGCAAAAATAACTACCATAACTTTCCATAACAAAATATCTAGTGCAAAATCTTACTCTACTGGGCCAAACAATACTATGAACTCAAACAGAAGCTAAAACAAGCATATCAAGCATCATAGAATAACTAACAATTAACCATATTAATTTATCAAATTTTAAATGCAAATAAAGGTTTATATTTAAGTAGAAAATCATAGATATTGAAATAACACCATCCAAATGATGTTGTGGCTTGCCTTAGTGCAGAGGAGGGTCACACTTCTCCTGGTTAGCTTCAAGGCAAGATCCTCCTTCGGAAAAATATAAAACCACAAAGGTAAATGTCAAAACACCATCCGAAAATGACCAGAAATTCTAGACAGCAAGGAAAAATCCACCTTTTGGTGTGCTGTAAGAGCTTTCTATAACAAAGACAATGCAAAAAGAATATTTTCATTTGGACTTGTGGTTTAAAAGTTATGGCTGGTCAAAGTTTGGTCAAATTTCTGAATAAATTTGAATTAACAGAAAATCCTGGGGGGTACATCGAAGGCGTAAAGTGGGAGTGCGCCTCCACTCATACCGCTTCGGGCACGAGTGGTGATGCTGACACTGGGCCCCACCAGTCAGGAGAGAGAGGGTGGATCGAGATCAGAGGAGGGCGGCGCTTCGCCGGAGCTCACGCCGGCGACGAGGGGGTTTGGGGCTAGGCTAGAGGGATAGATTGGAAGCGGGGCTCGCGGCGCACCTGCCTGTACCCGTGGCTTGGTGAGAGGTGGACTGAGCTGGTCGCAGTCGAGCTCGCATGCTTCGGTGGCGGACGGGGTTCGCCGGAGAGGAAGAAGACGACGGCTAGAGGCAGCTCCGAGGGCTTGGCGGGGTCCAGGCAGCTCCAGCAGACCACCAAAGCCCTGCCCAAGCAGCTGCTTGAGCTCGAGAGGCCCTAGAGAGCGGCAGCTGGCTTGCGGGGATCGCCGGAGTCCTCGGGTCGGGGCGACGCCCAGAGGCCTGCCCGACCAAACTGCGGTCATTCTACGTGTTCGTGGTGGTTGTGTGGAGTGGTGTGTGGCCAAGATTCGAGTTGGGGTGGCTTTATATAGCTGGAGCAAGAGGGGGGACGTGTCGCCGCCAGAGAACTCTGGACACGCGGCGAATGTCGACGAGAGGCTCCAACGCGAGGGGACAGGGAGCAGCGTCAATGCCAGCGCTTGCCCATGCTTGCGGACGAGCACATGAGGCGGTTAGGGATGGGGACAAGCACACGCGCGCACTGTGCCGTTTTGGTCGTGACTGGACTGGCTTGATGCGGCGGCTTTGGTGTCGGCGAGCACTCGGAGGGGTCAAGGGTGATGGGTCAAGGGTTGTGGCGCGGTGCGGCAGTCGGCGGCGAGCGCTGGAACGTGCACGCGCAAAACAGAGCGCAAGGCGCCAACCAGAGCGCGTCGAGATGCATGCCAGGCACCATGTCCACGCGCGGTCACCAGGCTGGCATGGTCAAAACGATGCCCAGGAGCGGCCAAACCTTGTCTACGCTCTCGACCGTGCACTGTTAAGTCTAGGGGAGGTGATGGATCATATACCCAGGTCGACCAGAAGTGACTCCACTTAGCTGACAAGTTTCTATACAGAAACTTGGTCGCCAAGTTTGGCCACCTTCTAGAAGGCTATTAGGGCTGATCTCCTAGGGTTTAGGGTTTCTTAGGAGGGTGTTAGGGAAAATGCACGTGCTGTACAAAGTGCATTTCTGGTCCATATGTGAAAAGATTTTCTACAGCAAAAATATTACAAAAAGTGATGCAATATTTTTGCATGGGAAGATGTGCCATGGTCCTAGAAATATTTAGGAATTATCTCAGATTTTTCTGAGCAAGAAAAATTGAGGTTGCTTTGGAGCACAAAGTTCTGAAATGAACTTAAGAGAGAAAAATGAATATTTTCCTTTTAGGAAAAATATTCATTTTATTATTTTGGGGATTTGTGGGAGGGATAAGGTAGATAGGTCACTTGGGTGAAAGCCAAGGATATGCCCAAGTGACAAGTCCATTAGAATTGATCCAAAACTCCAAATCAAATCAGGGCAAAAACCACGATGAAAACCAAGTCCAGAAAGAGAGAGAAGGCAAGTCTGGTAAAAAGAGAGAAGGCAAAATCTAGGCTATCATAAACTTCCCCCACTTAGGATGAATCTTGTCCTCCAGATTCGGTTGCTTGGGAAAACCATTCTGGGTATGCAGTCCTTAAAAATTCCTCTCTTTCCCAGGTTGCTTCTTCTTCGGTGTGATGCTCCCACTGAACCTTGTAAAATCTTATCTCTTTGCTGCGAGTGACCCTTTCTGTCTGATCCAATATTCTGATTGGCTTTTCCTCATAAGTCAAATCCTTAGCCAATTCTATCTCTGACATGTCAGTCCTTTTCTCCGGTGGTGAGATGCATCTTCTTAGCTGTGAGATGTGAAACACGTTGTGTACTTCGGACAATTCTGGTGGCAATTCCAACTGGTAGGCGACTGTTCCGACTCTGGCAATGACGGGGAATGGACCGATATATCTGGGTGCCAATTTTCCTTGGGTCTGAAACCTCTTGTCTCCTTTCATAGGGGTGACTCGGAGATATACGTGTTCTCCATGTTCAAAGCTGATCTGACGATGTTTGGCATCATAGTAGCTCTTTTGTCGGGATTTGTCCAGTTGCAGTCTGTCTCGGATTTCGTTGACTTGCTTCTCGGCTTCGAGCATTAAATCAGTCCCGAAAATACGACTATCTCCGGTTTGAGACCAATTTAATGGGGTGCGGCATTTCCGGCCATACAGGGCTTCATAGGGTGACATCTTTAAACTGGCCTGGAAACTGTTGTTGTAGGAAAACTTAGCGTAGGGCAGACAGTCTTCCCACTTGGTTCCTTGGGCCAATGTACATGCCCAGATCATATATTCGAGTATTTGATTTACTCGCTCTGTCTGTCCATCTGTCTGAGGATGGCAATCTATGATGTACTTTAGAGCGGTCCCCAGGGCTTGATGAAGTCGGGACCAAAATGCGGATGTGAATAGAGATCCCCTGTCGGAGGTGATAGTCTTAGGTACTCCATGCAGACTGATGATTCTTGATACATACAGCTGTGCAAGTTGATTTGCATGGTATATGGTCCGGATAGGTAGGAAGTGTGCCACCTTGGTTAGAGTGTCCACTATGACCCATATCGTGTCGTTTCCTCGATGAGACCTTGGTAATCCAGTGATGAAATCCATGCAAATATCATCTGATTTCCATTGGGATACCGGCAGAGGCTAGAGGAGTCCGGCGGGTTTTTGGTGTTCCGCCTTTACCTTATTGCAGATATCGCAGCAGGACACAAAATACGTGATGTCTTTCTTCATTCCATCCCACCAAAATATCTGACGAAGATCCTCATACATCTTGGTACCACTGGGATGAATTGAGTATGGTGCTTCATGTGCTTCCGCCAATATTTTCTTCTTCAGACGATCTTGGTTGGGTACACAAAGTCTTCCTCGGAACCTTAGCGAACCTTGCTGATCCATAGTGAAATCAGGTGCTTGCCCTTGGTGCAGCTTCTGAACATATGCCTGTAACACCTTATCATCCGCTTGAGCTCTACGGATTTATTCTTCGAGTAGGAGCAACTTCCAATATATTAGTAATACAGGCGTCGGTGATTACCAGATTCAGCTGCATGATTTCTTCATAGAGCTCTGGAGGCAAGGAATCCATTAGGGCATTGAGGTTGGCGGGTTTGCGGCTGAGGGCGTCAGCCACCACATTAGCTTTGCCCGGCTGATAATTTATTCTGAGGTCATAGTCCTTAACCAACTCGAGCCATCTTCATTGTCGAAGGTTCAAGTCGGGCTGAGTGAATATATACTTGAGACTTTTATGGTCGGTGAATATCTGGCACTTCTTTCCAATCAGATAATGTCTCCAGATTTTTAAGGCATGCACCACTGCGGCCAATTCCAAATCATGAGTAGGATAATTTCCTTCATGTTGTCGTAGTTGGCGAGATGCATAGGCCACCAATTTGCTATCTTGCATGAGTACACACCCCAGTCCTTTTCTGGAGGCGTCACAGTAAACATCAAAACTGCAGTAGATATCTGGAAGAGTTAATACGGGTGCCGATGTCAGTCTGGTTTTTAACTCATTGAAGCTCCGTTTGCAGTCTTCCGTCCATACGAACTTATTGTCCTTCTTGAGGAGCTCAGTCATTGGCTTGGAGATCTTGGAAAATCCTTCGATAAAACGGTGATAATATCCGACCAGTCCAAGGAAACTCCGGATTTCTGAGACGGTGGTGGGTGCGGACCAATCAAGTACATCTTTTACCTTGCTTGGGTCCACCGAGATTCCTTCTGCTGAGAGGATATGTCCGAGGAATCCCACTTGCTGGAGCCAAAACTCACATGTGCTGAATTTGGCATATAATTGATGATCACAAAGCTGTTGCAGAACTGCGCGAAGATGTTCCTTATGTTCGTCATTGCTTTTGGAATAAATGAGGATGTCATCAATGAACACCACCACAAACTTGTCCAAGAAGTCCATAAACACCTTATTCATCATATGCATAAAGAATGCAGGAGCGTTGGTGAGGCCGAAGGACATAACAGTGTATTCGTAAAGACCGTACCGAGTGGTGAACGCGGTCTTAGGAATATCTTCCTTCTTAATCTTGAGTTGATGATATCCTGTCCTCAAATCAATCTTTGAGAATACTTTGGCCCCACTGAGTTGATCAAACAGATCATCAATCCTCGGTAGTGGATACTTGTTTTTAATGGTGACATCATTTAGCTGTCGGTAGTCTACACACATTTGTAGACTGCCATCCTTTTTGTCCACGAAGATTGCTGGTGATCCCCATGGTGAAGAGCTGGGACGAATGTATCCTTTTTGCGGCATCTCATCCAGATGCTTTTTGAATTTCACCAATTCTGAGGAGGGAATCCGATAATATTTCTTATGTATCGGGGTGGTTCCAGGCACTAGATCAATAGCGAACTCCAATTCTTGGTCTGGTGGCATGCCAGGTAATTCTTCTGGAAATACATCTTGATACTCGTTGACCACTGGGATTAATTCCACCTCTTCTGCCACGGCTGCAAAAACCATATCCTTCGAGGGGATGCGATTGCGGGCATAAAAACTTGTGGTGCGACCTTCCATATTTTTCAGGGTAACTTCTCTAGTCGCACAACTGATGCAGACTTGGTATTGGGTTAACCAATTCATGCCCAGAATGACATCCAATCTGTTGGAATCGATGAGTATCAACGATGTTGGAAACTTGACGCCCTTGATGTCCATCTCCAAATTTCGGCAGACGAGATTGCTTCTGAGTATGGATCCCAGGGATTGTACCACCATGTGCTTTCCCAAAATCGAGCAAGAAAAATTGTTTTGGGAAGCAAAACTCTGCGAAATAAAAGAGTGGGAAGCCCCAGAGTCAAATAAAATTACGGCGGGTATGTCATTAACAGGAAACATACCAATGACGACTTCCGGGTCCTCTTGGGCTTCGTCTGCAGAGATGTGATGAACTTGCCCTTGAATTACATCGAGGGCAGAATACTGCTCCATGCAGTTAACTTGCGGCTGAAATGGAGCGACGTGCTTGGTGTTCTTGGGACACTGTCGGGCGTAGTGTCCGGTTTGACCACAGCTGAAGCATGAATTATAGCGCTCGCAATCGTTGTGCACCGGGCTGGTCACGACATTCTTGACAGTTGTAGTAGTCTTGTTGACATTATGCTGCCAATTGGTTTGTACTCCACCTGAGTCTATTGTCAGGTACGAGCCTTTTGCACTGGTTGCATATCCTTCTTGGGCTCGAATTTGCGCTTGTGGTCATTAGCAGCTGGCTTGTTGTCATTAGCATCTGGCTTGTTGTCATGCAGGAGCTTGTGTTCCCTCTCGGTGATTAGGGCCTTGTTCACCAGAGTCAGGAAGTCCGAGAAATCAAACATACTGAGTGTGCACCGGAGATGTTGATGTAGGCCTCCAAGAAGTCGGTCGATCTTCCGCTCTTCGGTGGCCACATCGTGGAGAGAGTAGCGGGCCAGATGGTTGAATTTATTCAGATACTCGACAATGGTTATGATGCCTTGAGTGAGGGTGAGAAATTCGCATTGCTTGATCTTCATGACTCCGGTGGGAATATGATATTTGCGGAAGAGATCCTTGAATTTTTTCCAAGTAATTTCCTCGTCGGCAGGCCATATTGCTTTGGCATTATCCCACCATATAGCGGCAGCTCCTTCGAGATAATGCGTTGCAAAGGGAACCTTGTCACCGTCGTCTGTGCGAGCAATTTCCAGTTTTCTTTCAATAGTTCTTAGCCAGTCGTCGGCGTCCAAAGGATCAGTGGCATGGCTGAAACTGAGAGGCTTGGTTTGCTGAAAATCTGATAGCTTGGAATGATGACCATTCTAGTTTCCATTCTGCCCAACCATAACTTGTACACTTTTCAGTATTTCCAGCAGATCGTTGCTCCTTCTTCCTTCAAACATTCGCAGGATTTGTTCGATGGAAGGCGGTTGTGGCGGTGGAGGCGGAGGTGGCTGGTATGGTTTAGGGGAATGTCCTGCCTGTCTTGCTGAACGACAGACAGGGACATCCTCACCAGCTTGACTGCTGCTGCCTCCACAGGGCATCCTATTTTTCGTTTTCCCAATACATAGCAACCATGATGAGAAAATTCCAAAATGGGGGAAAATCAATGACAAATCCTGGAAGAAAGCAATGAATAAAACCAAGTCAAAAAGAAAGTCCAACATAATTATACATAGTCCCAACATGAAAATAAACATCGCAATGGGTCTACTACCCTCGTACATGAAACTACGCATCATGACAAGTGCGATTACAGCCATACATCATGCTCATGACTACCATGATACTCTAACGATCTACTGCTCGGATGGTGCTGTTGCAGGCTCGTCTCCTGAGCCGGACCCAGATCCTGAACTGATAGTAGAGACCTCCGGGGGAAGAGAGGTGCGCTAGCGCTGCCTTGAGGGCTCTCTCTCAGGGGCAGGCGGGGGATGGGATCCAAGCATAGGAGTGGCAGGAGTAGCGACAACAGAAGACCATGCAGCAGGAGCGCTGCGAGGGTTCACCATCAAAGGGTTAACGGTACCCTGCGAGGTCGTCGTAGGAACGGAGGTGGGAGGTGCAAAAGTGTAGATGACAGCGGGAAGAGGGTTCCTTATACGATTAGCAGCGAGAGCAGCGAGAGCGCGTGAGAGCTCCCGAGCTACCTCGTAGTTAAGTAGATAGCTAGCGGTGATGTAGCGTGCAAGGTGGCTAGTGGGACGATCGCATGCTGGGTTAATCAAAGGAAAGTGGATACGCCCATTCTCGTGCAGAGATGGGTAGAAGAAAAGTCCAGGGTGGGTGTGCATGCGAACCTCATTGTAGCCCAAGTCTACAAGAGCCTCGATAGCAGCAAACTGAACCGCCAGAGATGGCGTAGAAGCAAGACCACACTTAGACAAACGTGTGTAAGCGCCAGATGGGGAACTATGGTGTAGAGTGACCTCAGCATAATACTCATACACTGCACCGGCCAGCTGCTCGCGATACACCCGATACTCTGGATCAGCACCCTCTGGATAGAGTCGTCACCACACGTTCTGAAGAAGGTGCGGCGATGTGCACAGAGCTGGCTCAGGATGGTACAAGATTGGTACTGGTGCCATCTACACTCACAAACCATACGGTTAGTAATAACAACAATAAATCATGCATGCAATGCAACAACCAATTCCTATGTCTACCAGCACTCAAATGAAACTATCTACCGTTTTACTAACGCACTACCTGTCTAGCGTGTCCTACAGTCAGCGTGGCTCTGATACCAAGTGTTGTGGCACCCCGGCTCAGAGCAACCGGTTTACCCTGCATTGCCAGCCCAGAGATCGAGTCTTCTGGCAATACACAACAACATGGTACAGAAATAACCGCTTTATTGATACTAGCATGGTACAAAGGTCTGGTATTACATCGAGATTCGAGGCCAAGCGGCACACACGGTGCTGCTGGACAGTATGTACATTATTTAATGAACATGGCTGGGGCCTTGATCACACGAAACTACGCGGCAATGGAAGAACGAGGTAGCGGAACTCCATGGCACAAGAACACCGACGTGGACACAACCTAGACACAAGATGCGCTCCGATGCGAATCAACTTGCCTGAAAACTGGCATGACACACCAGGTCAGTACATTGAATGTACTTGCAAGCTCACAACAAACATAAGCACAATGACAGACAATATCATGATAATTAATCAAGTTAAATTAATGCAAGAAATTACTACAAATGTACGGTTATGCAAAGCAACCAAACAGCGCACCGAGTCACACGGACTTGCTTACCAGACGGTTACCTCGTAACCAAACGGTGACCACACCGGGGTCACACCTGAAACCAATCACTCATGAACACCTCGAGTGTTCAAGGTTCACCATGAAACAATGCATCATAACAACTACTAGTTTGCAAGATTAGTTAAAAAAGTTGATCCATGGTGTGACTTACTCCCGAGTCTTTCCCATAACCGAGGGCGCGGCTATCGATGGATTAAATACACTCTGCAAAGGTAGCGCACTTTACCCACACTACGGGATACCTGGCCTCGTACTACCATTTGGGTGGACCAAAGTACTCCGACGAAACCCTCCCTTTGCCATGCACTCTCCCCGGCCACTCCGACCATCTCCCTCTCAGGGCTAGGTCTTGCGTGGCCCCGTGTCTACCAAAGACACCAACGGCCACCGTGAAAGTGCGTTATATCGACTAGAGGGGGGGTGAATAGGCGATTTTTATGAATTCTTCACTGAGGAATTTGCCGGTGAGGAAATTCCTTAGCAAAGAACTACTTGCAGTGGAATAAGTACTCAGAAGTAAACATAACAGGATACAAACATTGTCATCATGATGAAATGAAGACTAGCACAGAGTACAGAAAGCGTAAACACAGGATAACAAGATGAAGACAAACAGACTGAAGAAATTGAACTGAGGAATTTGTGAAAGTCTTCAGTCAAAGTCTTCAAGCACAGATATGAACAACATTCAACACAATAATGAGGAAATGGAAGGGTTGAGGAAATAAAACCAGTTAGTTGGTGAAGACAATGATTTGGTAAACCAGTTCCAACTGATGTCTTAGTTGTACGTTTGGTTGGAGCGGCTGAGTATTTAAACTCGAGGACACGCAATCCCGGATACCCAGTCTCTGAGCCGCAACTCAGGACACCCAGTCCTCACCGTATTCTCCTTGAACTAAGACCACGCAGGTCTCGTCCAATCACTCGTGGTAAGTCTTCAGCTGACTTCCAAACCTTCACAGACTTGGTCACTCGGCAATCCACAATTCCTCTTGGATGCTCTAGACCTTGACGCCTAACCGTGTGGAAGAAGCACAGTCTTCAAAGGTAACAAGCATCGGATCCACGCGGGATCAATTTCTTCAGTGATGCTCAATCACTTTGGGTTTGTGGGGGTTTGGTTTTGGATTTTCCTAACTTGATGATTTTCGCTCAAAGTCCTCGGAGGATGGGTTGCTCTCAAATGACAAGTGTCAGGTTCTCTCGGAGCAGCCAACCAACTAGTGGTTGTAGGGGGCGGCTATTTATAGCCTAGGGAGCAACCCGACATGATAAGACATAAATGCCCTTCAATGATATGACCGTTAGGTGGATAAGATATTTTGGGACAGCCGGCGCGCAGCACAGCAACGGTCGGAAATTTGACTCTCAAATTCCTCAGGGATATCATGTTCCTCACTGTGTAGGCAATTCGCACTGGCGAATTCCTAACTCCTCAGTCAGAGCAAAGTCATCAGTGACCAGAAGAACTGCGTCTCTGTCACAGAAGAATTTGACTGAACTGTATGAGATTTCCAATGGCTTCACTCGAAGGGATTGGTAGGTTTAGGATTTTGAGTTGAGCATCACATGGAAATTTTTCCTTAGTATTTCCTCGACCCCCTTTAACGGTACGGTGTTTCCTATGACTCAAGAAAGAGAAAATGAAACTACGAAAACAAAAGTCTTCACGCTTCATGTTCCTCAAATGAATACCAAGTCTTCAAGGTCACACCAATTTCTTCACTTTCAAAGTCTTCAGAAAGTCTTCAGAATATCAAAGTCTTCAGTTGAAGAACTTCATTTTTAGGGGTCGACTTTCTCTGTAAATATCAAACTCCTCATAGACTTATAGACCTATAAGTCTTTAATACACCAAAATCACTAAGGGGCACTAGATGCATTTACAATCTCCCCCTTTTTGGTGATTGATGACAACATAGGTTAAGTTTTCAACAGGAATAAACATATGAAGTGTAAATACTGATATTGAGGAATTTGATTGCAAGATATAGACGAACTCCCCCTGAATATGTGCATAGTGAGGAATTTGCTTTTGAGGGCAATGCACATTTGAAGAATTGAATCATGGAGAACTCCCCCTATATCTTGTAATTCATACACGCATTTGATATATAGTATGAAGAATTTGAAATGCATGATGAAATATGGTGCCTGATATAATCCAGCATGCGTGCAATAGTATTAACGAGGAATAAGCATGCAGAATATCACATCAAAAGTATCAGAGCATAGTGCATCAAAAATATCAGAGCACCATGCAGCGTCCAAAAGTATCAGGACACCATCGGGTTTAAGATTACAACTCGATCTAGTAAAAAGTTTCGGAAGAACAAGAGTTGTAACTTAACAAAACGCCCATAATATAAACCCGCTTGAAGACTAACTCAGATTTCTCCCCCTTTGTCATCAAATGACCAAAGGGATTGAAACTGAGGACTAACGCCCCTGAAGATTTTCAAGTTGATGGAGGAGCGCCAGCGTTGTCGGGGTTGTTTGTTGAAGTAGGGCCTGCCGCAGTGTCGTCCAAATCTTCATGCTCATTAGTTTCACGCGATGAAGAATAAGAGCTAGCCACCAGATCAGGTACTTTGACTCTCTTGAATTTCTTCGGAGGAGGTGCAGACCAGTCAAATGCTTCCTGGAGACCCATAGTCTTCAGTTCCTCCACGCTATATACATGAGTGAGAACAGCCCAGGTGCGGTTGAGGGTTTCATGAAGGTGATAATGATTTTTCTTCACTGCATTATGGGTTGAGGTCATGTTGTGAAGAATTGCAGCAAACTGACGCTTTACCCATTTGTGATTGCGATCAACCTTCTGATGAAGACTGAGGAGTAACTCACGGTCAGTCATCACCCTGGGTGCTGTGGCTTGAGGCTTTTGCTTGGCTGAGGTATTTGCGGCAGTGTCATGTGTGGCAGCATCATCATTGGTAGAGTAAGATGTAGCCAGACGAAATTGACCATCCAATGGACGAGTGCCTTCATCGATCACAGCAGCTACCTTGCCTTTATCATCAAATGATGAAAATGGTCGCTTGAGGACTTCAATGGGAGGCAAGTAGCTACCATGGTTCAGAGTGTCAGCCTCGTAATTCAGTGAAGATCTTGCCCTTATGAATCGCATAATCCAAGGTGCATAGGGCTTCAGCTCGAAAGGTGACATAGCAACATTGTCCAGAGTCCTCATGAAGAAATCATGGAAGTTGACGGGAACGCCATGAATGATGTTGAAAAGCATGTTCTTCATGATGCCAACGACATCTTCATCATTTGAGTCGTGGCCTTTGATTGGACTCATTGTCTTCGTCAAGATACGATAGACAGTCCGGGGCACATAGAGCAAGTCCTTGACGAGGAATTTGGTTCGTGGGGCCTGCCCTGGCTTCAAAGGCTTCATGAGCACTTGCATATAATGATTTGTCAGTTCACGGTCATTGTAGATGCAACGTGCACTGTCATGGGGAGGATCAAGAGGAAGGACACGAAGAAATTCAGTTGCTGGTGCCTTATAGTGAGTGTTTTCGGTCATCCAATCCAGCACCCATGAATTGATATTTTCAGCATCTCCAGTGATATGCAGTGTGGCGTAGAACTGAAGAATGAGTTCTTCATTCCAATCACAGATATCAGTGCAGAAGTTCAGTAGTCCTGCATCGTGAATAACTCTGAGGACTGGCTCGAAGCACGGCAGAGATTCCAAGTCCACATGAGGAATATGTTCATGATCGAAGATTTTATCCTTGTCAAATAGCACTGAGGAATAGAAGTTGGCTTGAGTAGCAGTCCAGAAACGCCTCTTCCTTATGCGAGCAGAGTCACATGGATTATAATCAGTGAAGAACACATGCTCAGAAAAGAAGTCTTCAGCCTTGAATTTTTGCTTGCTTGAGAACGGATACTTCTGCTTGGGCAGAGGAGTATCAGTGATTTGTAGCACAACCTCAGGAATCACGATCTCAGGTGCTTCAGGCTGAGGAATTTTTGGTTCCTCTTCTTGTGCAGTTTGGGGATCAGCAGCAGCAGGTTCTTCAGCACTAGCGGCTGGAATTTCTTCATGAACAGACGATGTGGGATGAGTTTCTTCAGAGCCCATTTGAACAGTGGTTGCCGGGGACTGAGGAATTTGCTGGATAGGAGTGAAGAGAGGAGTATTGGGATGCTGAATTTCCCAAAAGTCATCGTTCATCACTGGTGTAGTGCATCCAATATCCACATCTTCATCTTCATTTTCAATTTCCTCAACACTTGCCTCTTCAGCTGTGAACTGAGGCATAGGTGAGGAAACGACTGGCGTTGAAGGGATTGCTTCCACTTCAATTTCTTCATCAAACTGCTCTGAAGTAGCAGCAGAATGATTTTCTTCATCAGATCTGCTTGGGATCTTGTAGTCTTCTCCATAAGGAGAAATTTCCTTAGATGACATGGAGGAAATCGGAACGGCATCAATAGGATTTTCAAGCGAGCTGGTCATTGGCTTCATTTTCTTCGCAGCCGAAGAATTTGACGCAGCTGATGCCTTCCTTTTCTTCACTGCAGCTCGCTCTGCAGCCTTGGTCTTCTTCACTTCATAGGCAGAAGGAAGAATTGGAGTTGGTGTTGGCGCGGGAGGAGCTGAGGACTGTGGTTCATTTTCTTCAGGCGCAACTGGTGCAGTTGCCCTGGTATCTTCAGTTTCTTCAGGCGCACCACTAGTGGATGCCCTGGGAATTTCTTCAGCGGCTGGGATGGAGTCATCAGCCTTGGAACTTGTGTTTTCATCAGCAGGCTGAAAGTCATCAGCGGTGCTGGCATGTTCTTCAGCAGGCTGAGCAGAGTCTGTAGCCTGAGGATTTTCTTGTTGCGATGGGGCTGCAACAGTTGACATTTTCTTCATCAGGTTGACGAATCTCACTTTGGCTCCTTGCCAATCAACATTGTATGCATCGAAGTCCTTGCTGAGGGCTTGGATTTCAGATTGAGCCTTGAGAAGTTCTTTAGGTGTCAGTCTGACAACGTTCTTCTTCAGAAGCTTCTCATTTCTAGCTTGAGCCCTCTTTATCTCACGAGCCTTTCCAAACTTCCATTTCTCTTGAGAGATGAAACGGGTCAGCATATGACTTTGACCAGGAGTCAGAGGCAGATCAGGCATTGGAGTGTTTGGATCCTGGTGCCAGAGGTCAATGTAGTCAAGGATTTTCTTCGGATCCAACAGCAGTGGCACAGATGTGCCCTTGGCTCTAGCGGCCTTTGCTTGTCTGTCTCTGATGATTTCAGCAAGTTCTTCATCAAAGGCCTCATCTTCAGAGGGCACTTGGAATGCAACCTGTTTCTTCCTTGGACTTGGCCGAGGACCACGTCCAGCGGTTGCTTTTGTCTTCAACAGTGTGGGGCCTGATGAGGACATTGGTGCAGCTGAGGAACTCGCTGAGACACCAGAAGCAATTGAGAAACCCTGAGTCCTTTGACACGTAGCCAGATGCACAGGAGTTGAGGACTTTGAGGGAGCTGCGGAGGACTTTAGTGGAGCTGTAGCAGACTGAGGAATTTGCCGTGAGGGCGCAGCTGAGGAACTTGGTCGTGAGGGCGCTCAAGGTGAAGCACTTGGCTTACGAGCAGGCTTCTTCGGCATTGATTTCCTCGGTTTGACCGAGATCTCAGCGGCAGCAGCAGTGGTAGAATCCTCATTGAATTTCCTCACTGCCTCCTTGGCCTGTCTCGCCAGTTTTGCTTGACGCCTAGCCCATTCTTCAGGAAAGTCCTCACCACGCTTGATGCTGGTGGGATCAGCTACTTGGCCAGGTGCCAATGGAGCTCTTGGGCATGGAGGATTTAAGGCGAATTTCTTCATGTACTTAGGAGTAACATATCGATATTCCCTCCATTCTCGTGCCCATCTTCGTTCAATCCTCTGGATGCGCACTTTGCGCTGATTCTTATTTTCTTTGCCAAACTTGGCTTCATCAGGTGTGTAATAATCCTTGTATATTTCATCAGGGATCTCGAAAGCAGTCATGACCTCAGGTTTCTTTCCTCCTTTCTGCGGTCTCTTTCCTTCAACCATTTTCTTCAAATGAGGAATTTGAACAATTGAACACTCTGAAGAAGTATGCAGTTTTTCTTCGAGGAACACTGCAAATGAGTTAAGTTGATGAGAACCTAGTGATTCAGCAGCGGACATGAGTACCTGTGAACAGAGTGTAGGTGCGAGGAATTTGGAGAGGTCATATGCGTTCTCAGAAGGTTTTTCGAAGAGACAAGTTTTGAGGAATTTGACCAGTTGAGCCTTGAGGAATTTCACTAAGCGTTCTTGTCTTAGGTTCCAGAGTTGTACAGATTGAAAATCCGCACAATTGAGGAATCTTGAAGAAAATGAGTGCTTAGAGAAATGGATCAAGAGCATACAGTAGGTGAGGTGTTCAGATGTGCGAAGATTTGAAGAGTAAGACACCTTTGAAGATTTTCAGGAAAACTTGAGAATCAAAGTGAGTAATAAAAGTAACTTTTAATTACCCGAACCGAAGAACACGACGAACAGAGATGAACAGCGGTGAAGTTCGTCAAGTTAGAGATCCCACACCCTAACTTGGCAGAGGGAGACAGCTACGGCGGCGGCGGAGTGAAGATTTCCACAGCCGGCGCGAGTATGACGGCGACGAGGTTGAGGCAGTGAAGCTCTTCCTCACTGGCGGCGATGGAGTAGCGGCGGTGCTAGGGTTTGAGGAGAGCTCGAGCAAGAGACAGCGACCGAGTGGAGTAAATGAACTGAGGAAGGGGAGAGGGGTATTTATAGCCACGGTAAAAACTGTTCGCCCGAACATGCCCCTGCCCTTTCTCCTTCACGCGACATGTGTCACCCATGTACTGTGCAGATGAGATCGTGTAAGATCGTGGGTGATTATAATAATGCATCGTGGGATGCGGAACGGTTTAAGCGGCAAAACCGAAAATCTAGATAAGATTTTTTTCAAAGTTTCGTTCGCAATTTCTTCAGCTGACAAGGACACAGTGAAGACTTTGAACGAGTTTCAAATAGAACGCACATGAAGAATTTGTGAATAGATTGGGTTGAGTATAGCATAGAGGGGGAAGGGTCCGATCACATTCACTTAGCAGAAATCACAACTTGAAGAAATAGCAATAAGTGAATGCTATAGAGGACATAAACTCATATATATATAGCCAATGAAGAAAAACGAAGGAAACAGTGAAGATTTTGCAAAGTTGAAGAATTTGAAAAACTGAAGAATTTCAAAAATGAGGAAAAACTCAACTTGAAGATTTTCAACTTTTTGTGGTGGCGTGGCCCACCGTATAAGAATGATGATTTCAGACACCGCGTACAATTGTCGTAGGGTTCTGAGAATCAAATTCTTCATTAATTTCTTCACACTTAGAGTGTTATTCTTCATTGATTGAAGAAAAACGTTTCTTCATGTGTTGCACATCTAAGTCATCAATTCTGCATAAGGGTTAGGATGTGTGTCCTTTTCAAAGAACATTCGAAGATTCCAAGATATTTAGCTCACACCGCAACTTGCTAAATCTCTTCTCATCCAAGGGCTTGGTGAAGATATCAGCTAGCTGTTCTTCAGTCTTCACATGCTCGATGGAGATGTCGCCCTTCAACACATGATCACGAAAAAAATGATGACGAATCTGGATGTGCTTTGTCTTCGAGTGCTGAACTGGATTGTGAGCAATTTTGGGCACTCTCATTGTCGCAGAGGAGAGGCACATTCTTCACGTTGATGCCATAGTCCTTGAGGGTTTGCTTCATCCAAAGCAGTTGAGCACAGCACGAGCTAGCAGCGATGTATTTAGCTTCAGCAGTAGACAGTGATACGCAGTTCTGTGTCTTCGAGGACCAACAGACCAAATATCGTCCGAGGAAATGACAAGTGCCAGATGTTGACTTGCGGTCCACACGATCACCAGCATAGTCAGAGTCATAATATCCAATGAGATCAAAAGCAGAGCCCTTGGGGTACCATAATCCTAGTGTTGGTGTGTGAGCTAGATATCGAAGAATATGCTTCACAGCCTTATGGTGCAATTCCTTCGGTGCAGCTTGAAATCGGGCACACATGCGAACACTAAGCATTATATCTGGCCTAGATGCACATAAGTACAATAAAGAACCAATCATGGAGCGGTATACCTTGTGATCGAAGTCAATACCATTTTCATCAGTGCATAGATGGCCATTTGTGGTCATAGGAATTTTGACGCCTTTGCAATCTTGCATGCCAAATTTCCTCAGTACATCTTTGAGGTATTTCTCCTGAGATATGAATATGCCATTGCGCTGCTGACGAATTTGAAGACCTAAGAAGAATTTCAACTCTCCCATCATAGACATTTGATATTCTTCACTCATCATATAGGCAAATTCATCACTGTAACGTTGGTCAGTACAGCCAAAGATAATATCATCAACATATATTTGGCACACAAACAGTTCACCATCATAAGATTTAGTAAAGAGAGTAGGGTCGAGTGAACCGGGTGTGAAGCCATTCTTCACGAAGAATTCCTTCAATGTATCATACCACGCCCGAGGGGCTTGCTTGAGGCCATACAGGGCCTTATTGAGTCTGAAGACTTTGTCAGGATTCTTTGGATCTTCAAAACCTGGGGGTTGAGCAACATATACTTCTTCCTCAAGCTTACTGAGGGAGTCCTGGACTAGGGGGTATCCGGGCAGCCGGACTATCATCGTCCGCCGAACTCCAAGACTACGAAGATACAAGATTGAAGACTCCGTCCTGTGTCCGGATGGGACTTTCCTTGGCGTTGAAGGCAAGCTTGGCGATACGGATATGTAGATCTCCTACCATTGTAACCGACTCTGTGTAACCCTAGCCTTCTCTGGGGTCTATATAAACCGGAGGGCTTTAGTCCGTAGGACACAACATACAATACAACAATCATACCATAGGCTAGCTTTAGGGTTTAGCCTCCTTGATCTCGTGGTAGATCCACTCTTGTACTACCCATATCATCAATATTAATCAAGCAGGACGTAGGGTTTTACCTCCATCAAGAGGGCCCGAACCTAGGTAAAACATCGTGTCCCTTGTCTCCTATTACCATCCGCCTAGACGCACAGTTCAGGACCCCCTACCCGAGATCCGCCGGTTTTGACACCGACATTGGTGCTTTCATTGAGAGTTCCTCTATGTCGTCACCGATAGGCTCGATGGCGTCTTCAATCAACAACGCTGTCCAGGGTGAGACTTTTCTCCCCGGATAGATCTTCGTATTCGGCAGCTTCGCACTGCGGGCTAATTCACTTGGCCATCTGGAGCAGATAGAAAGCTATGCCCCTGGCCATCAGGTCAGATTCGGAAGCCTAAACTTCACGGCCGACGTCCGCGGGGACTTGATCTTCGACGGGCTCGAGCCACAGACAAGCGTGCCGCACTGTTACGATGGGCATGATCTAGCTTTGCCGCCGAACAGTGCCTTGGTGGCCGCACATGAATCCGCTCTAGCCCTTAGCCCGGAGCCGATCGCCCAGATCAAGGACAGGTGGATGGACACCACCTCGGGGGCTTCAACTTCTACGGCGATGGAGCAGAACACTAGACTTGTCCCTCGCGAAACTCGTGACTCCGAGGTGCCGGACTCCTTGCCGGACTCCGGACCTCCCACGCCCCTGCCAATCGAATCTGATTGGGCACCGGTTATGGAATTCACCGCCGCGGACATCTTCCAACATTTGCCCTTTGGCGACATCCTAAATTCGCTAAAGCATCTCTCGCTATCCGGAGAGTCCTGGCCGGATTATGGCCAGGATGGTTGGGATACGGACGACGAAGAAATTTAGAGCCCACCCCCCACCCACTTTGTAGCCACTGTCGACGATCTAACCGACATGCTAGACTACGACTCCGAAGACATCGACGCTATGGACGACGATGCCGGAGACGAACAGGAACCAGCGCCTACAGGGCACTGGAAGACCACCTCGTTGTACGACATATACATGGTGGACACCCCAAAAGATGGGGACGGCAAAGAAGCAGCGGAGGCAGATTCCTTAAAGAAACAGCCCAAGCGCCGGCGTCAGCGGCGCCGCTCTAAATCCCGCCACAGCAAGAATAGAGATTCCGGCACAGGAGATAATAATACCCCAGAAAGTGCCGAAGATAATCCCCTCTAGCAAGATTCAGCGCAGGAGGATGCAGAAGCAAGCCCTCACGAGAGGGCGGCAGACGAAGAGGTCAAGGACTATAATTATATACCTCCCTCTGAAGATGAGGCAAGCCTCAACGATGACGAATTCGTCGTGCCCGAGGATCCCGTCGAACAAGAGCGTTTCAAATGCAGGCTTATTGCCACGGCAAATAGCCTAAAGAAAAAGCAGCAGCAGCTTCAAGCCGATCAGGACCTGCTGGCCGATCGATGGACCGAGGTCCTCGCGGCCGAAGAGTTTAAACTCGAACGCCCCTCCAAAAGCTACCCAAGATGCAAGTTGCTCCCCCGACTAGAGGAGGAAGCATACATACCTTCATCACCAGCGCACGATACGGCAGGACGACCACCCCGTGGTCGCGACAGAGAGGCATCTAGGCCCTCCGCCAAGACCGTACCTCGGCATCGCTCCAAAAGTACGAAGCCAAGAGCGAACGCGCCGGACTTGCGAGACGTACTGGAGGACAAAGCAAGGCAATCCAGATCAATCTACGGATCACGAGGGCGCCCCACGACCCACGACGAATATCGTCGCGCCGGATACAATAACCCCGGCCGGGCCGAACACAGCAGACAACGCTCTCTCAAGCTGCGTCGTGATATTGCTCAATATAGAGGCGCCGCACACCCACTATGCTTCACTGACGAAGTAATGGATCATCAAATCCTTGAAGGGTTTAAACCCGTAAACATCGAATCCTACGACAGCACAACAGACCCCGCGGTTTGGATCGAAGATTATCTCCTTCACATCCATATGGCCCGCGGCGACGATCTCCTTGCCATCAAGTATCTCCCACTCAAGCTTAAAGGACTAGCTCGGCATTGGCTTAACAGCTTGCCCGCAGAGTCAATTGGGTGTTGGGAAGACCTGGAAGCCGCATTCCTCGACAACTTCAGGGCACGTATGTGCGGACACCAGACGCCGATGACCTAAGCCACATAATTCAGCAGCCAGACGAATCGGCCAGACAATTCTGGACACGGTTCTTGACAAAGAAAAACCAAATCGTCGACTATCCGGATGCAGAGGCCCTCGCAGCCTTCAAACATAACATCCGCGACGAGTGGCTAGCCCGGCACTTGGGATAGGAAAAGCCGAAATCTATGGCAGCCCTCACATCATTAATGACCTGCTTTTGCGCGGGAGAGGATAGCTGGCTAGCTCGCAGCAACAACCTCAGTAAAAATTCTGGCAGTCCGGATACTAAGGACCACAATGGCAGGTCGCGTCGAAGCAAAAATAAACGTCGCATTAACGGAGACGACAAGGAGGATACGGCAGTCAACGCCAGATTCCGAGGCTCTAAACCCGGTCAATGGAAGAATCCATTCAAAAGAACCACTCCGGGTCCGTCCAATTTGGACCGAATACTCGACCGCTTATGCCAGATACATGGCACCCCTGAAAAGCCAGCTAATCACACCAACAGAGATTGCTGGGTGTTCAAGCAGGAAGGCAAGTTAATTGCCGAAAACAATGACAAGGGGCTAAACAACGACGACGAGGAAGAGACCTGACCGCCGAACAATAGAGGACAGAAGGCTTTCCCCCCACAAGTGCGGACGGTGAACATGATTTACGCAAACCATATACCCAAGAGGGAGCCGAAGCGTGCACTAAGGGACATATATGCGATGGAGCTAGTCGCCCCAAAGTTCAATCCATGGTCCTCTTGTCCGATCACCTTTGATCGAAGAGACCATCCGACTAGCATACGCCATGGCGGATTCGCCGCATTGGTTATAGACCCAATCGTCGATGGATTTCACCTCACGAGAGTCCTGATGGACGGCGACAGTAGCCTGAACCTGCTTTATCAGGATACAGTGCGCAAGATCGGCATAGACCCCTCAAGGATTAAACCTACAAAGACAACCTTTAAAGGTGTCATACCAGGTGTGGAAGCCAATTGTACAGGCTCAGTCACGCTGGTAGTGGTCTTTGGATCCCCGGATAATTTCCGGAGCGAGGAGTTAATCTTCGACATAGTCCCATTTCGCAGCGGCTATCACGCTCTGCTCGGACGAACCACGTTTGCAAAGTTCAACACGGTGCCGCATTATGCATACCTCAAGCTCAAGATGCCAGGCCCTCGTGGAGTCATCACGGTCAATGGAAATACGGAACGCTCCCTCCGAACAGAGGAACATACAACGGCAGAAGTATAGAGCAGCCTTTTAAGGCAATTTTCGAGTCCGGCCGTTATACGACCGGATACAGCCAAACGCGCCCGAAGCAACACCAACCAAGACCACCTGGCACGATCAGAGCACGCGTAGCAATGCGGCCCTAACCCCCGCCCTCGCACGATCGCAAGAGCAACCCTCCGCGTACATCATTATGCTTTGGAGATACCATGGGCGTAGGGGAAGGGGCGCGACCACAATGGACCCAGAGTGCGGCTGGACCACACCAGGGGCTCGCAAGTGTGCCACTCTTTCTTATTTACTATTTTCTTTCTTTGTATACACAGGACTCCGTTAGCCAGAGGCCCTGTCCGGCGGTGAACCTGCCGAACTCATGATGCAACAGCCGGGGAAGAAAGAATGCGGCGATTAACACTCAGGTGGTCTCAATTACGAGCATTAAGTTTGATTATATACACCAAGTCCGCAGCCCATCCCTGGAGGGGGACATGTTTAACTAGTCCAAAACCCTTGCTTATTGCACTATTTGTATCAGTCCGCACTCATAGCAGACTTCCTTTAATAAATGACGCAGCACCTTTTTTGCCGGTTATTACATATATATGTTCATTACATGACATCTTGCACCTGTATATTTTGGTACGGCCTAATACACCAGGGGCTTATGTTCCCCACATTATGGTGTGATAAGTCCAAACACTTTCACAAGTGCGGCACCCCGAACTTATAGCATTATATGAATCGGCTCCGAATCATGTCTTGGGTCAATAGTTGGGTTTGCCCGGCTCCCACGTTTTGGTGCCTTACGTTCCGTTCTGTCGGCTAAGGTGGCACTAGGAGAACCACTGCGATTGCGCCCCGGTTGAGCTAGGCGAGCACCTCAGTGGAGAAAGCTAAAACTGACCGGCATTATAAGGCGAGAGACTGGTCGCTGTTCGAGAGGTCTTTTCGGGTCCTTAAAGACTCACGCCGCTTCGAGCGAAGTTCCGGATAATGTCCGACGAAGGCGTGGATAGCGCCCCAGATTCGGTCTTCCGAATACCAGGGGCTTCGCCGAAATTTAAAATTATAGAATTCTATGGCTAAGTGAGAGTGTTCAAGCATTATACGTCCGGTTGCCTTGTTCATTGTGTTGAGCGCCTCCCTAGATGGACCCAAAAATGGGAACATGAGTGCTCAAGTTTATCCCGAACACCCCAGCACTCGCGGCTCGGGGGCTGAAGCCAACGACTTGCCATCTCTCAGATTTTATAAACGGACGCACAGAAGGTAATATTTTAAATTAAACAAGCGTTGCTTAAAGCGCACATGAACAAAGTTTTCAGCGCACAGGATAATACATAGCGAGTTTTACTCAAACATTACATCTCTAGGGCATTCATCCGCAATATCGCGGGCTCCCTTCAGGACAGTTTTATAATACATTTCGGGCGTACGATACTCCTTACCCGGTGGCGGCGGGTCAGTGAGAAGCTTCTCCGCATCCAGCCTGCCCCAGTGCACCTTTGTGCGGGCAAGGGCCCGACGAGCACCTTCAATACAGGCGGAGCGCTTGATGACCTCCACCCAGGGGCACGCATCCACCAACCGCCGCACGAGGCCGAAGTAGCTCCCAGGCATGGCCTGTCCAGGCCACAGCCGGACTATAAGGCCCTTCATGGCCTCCTCATCTACCTTGTGGAGTTCGACCAGCTGCTTCAGCTCGTCGCTTGGGGGCACCGGATGGCCGGCCTCAGCGTACTGAGACCAGAAGACCTTCTCCGTTGAGCTCCCCTCCTCGCCACGGTAGAATGCGGTGGCATCGGACACACTACGCGGTAGATCTGCAAACGCCCCTGGAGAGCTCCGAATGCGGGTAAGTGTCAAGTAGTTTACATTAACATGCTTGCTTTGCATGAAAAATGCCTTACCCGCCGCTATCTTCATTACATCCTCAACCTCCTGAAGGGCCTTACGGGCCTCGGCCTTGGCGGACTTGGCACTTTCGAGAGCCGAGGCAAGCTCGGACTCTCGAGTCTTGGAGTCACGCTCCAAGCTCTCATGCTTCTCCATGAGAGCCTGGAGCTCTTGCCGTACTTCCGCCACCTGTGCCTCTTGCTTTTCTCGCTCTACCCGTTCCGCGGCCGCACTGCGTTCGGCCGCGGACACAGCCTCCTTCAGGGCTGCCACCTCGTTTGTGGCCCTTGCAATACCAATATTATCCTTGTTAATTTTATTGCGACCAAAATCCTTTTCTGTAAGGTAACAATTCAAAGTGGTGCTACTCACCTTCTTTGTCCTCGGACCGCTCGAGATCTTGCTTTAATATACCAACCTCCGCAGTCAGTGCGGCAGAGGTCAGCAGCATAGCCTGCAAACCCATATTGACATAATTTATTAGCAACCTGTGAATATCTTTTTAGATCCTCAGTCCAGCTTTTCTTTCCGAACATCGAACCGAGCATCAGGGGCTACTGTCTATGCGGTATTACATTACACAATTTTAACTTCTTACCTCAAAGCTTGTTAAAAGGCTGCTGCAGGCTTTGGTCAGCCCGGTCTTGGTGAGCTGAACCTTCTGAATCACCGCACTCATGATAGTGCGGTGTTCTTCCTCGATGGAAGCGCCTTTGAGCGCCCCCAACAAGTTGTCCGGCGCCTCCAGTTGGACGGGGGCCGCCGGTGTCACGGTCTTTTCCTTCTTGCGAAGGGGCCGCCTGCCGGACTCTGGAACCACTGCAGGTTCCGGCATAGAGTCCGGCGCATAGTCCGGGAGGCTGCCTTGCGGCACCTCCGGGGCCTCCTCCTGATGGGTCCCTTTCCGGGATCCCACCTCGGCGTCCTCGTCGGCGTGAGGGGTGGAGGCAGTCGGGATGGACTCCACATCCGACGCCGCCAATGACCCGCTCGATGAAGCAGGGAGATCATCGTCGGCCGGACTATAGGCAGTATGCGGCATCAGAAAGGCACTATGTGGCACGAAAGAAATTCCAGATTATATAGGGATCCAGATACTTACGATCTCGCCGGAGGCCTGGCCCTCGAAGGCCACTCCTCCTCGCCAACGTTGGTGTTGGCGGAGCCGTCCGGGGGAATAGTTCTCCCCCTCTTGGACCCTTCGGGCTCCCCTGTTGGGGAAGACTTCCTCTTCCTCTCTCTCCCCCTCCGGGAGAGAGTCTTCTTTCTCCTCCTCGTCTTCGGGGGAGGAGTCCGCCTCGTCGTCGGACGCCTGATTACGGGAACTCTTTCGAGTGCCCATGGCCACCTTCTTGGCCTTCTTCTCCGGCACCACGTGCGGTGCCGGAACCAGCAGTCCCGCTAGACGGGCATCCACTGGGTCTTCTGGCATGGGAGTCGGGCAGATGAGCTACTCGGCCTTCTTTATCCATTCCTGTCAAAGGAAAAGGGAGATTAAAACCCTCTTAGTATCAATCTATTTATCACAAGTGTCCCGTAAAGGTGTAGAATCACTTACCTCGTCAGCCAGATGTCGCGAGTGAAATCCGCGATCTTCTGTCGCGGATGCGGGGGCTTCGGCGCCCTTAAACAGCACCCTCCAGGCGCCTTCGTATGTCGTGTCGAAGAGCCCGCTTAGCGCCTGGTGCTATTCCGGATCGAACTCCCACAGATTGAATGCCCGTTCTTGGCATGGGAGGATCCGGCGGACGAGCATGACTTGGACCACGTCGACGAGCCTGAGCTTATTGTTCACCAGCTTCTAGATACAGGCTCGGAGTCCCGTTAGCTCCTTCGGATTACCCCATGACAAGCCCTTCTCTTTCCAGGAGGTGAGCTGCGTAGGGATACCAGATCTAAATTCGGGGGCCGCCGCCCACTTAGGGCCGCGCGGCTCGGTGATATAGAACCACCCCGACTGCCACCCCTTAACGGAGTCCACGAAGGCCCCTTCGAACCAAAGGACGTTGGGCATCTTGCCCAACATGGCGCCTCCGCATTCCGCTTGCGTGCCCTTCACAACCTTCGGCTTGACATTGAAGGTCTTGAGCCACAGGCCGAAGTGGGGCTGGATGCAGAGGAAGGCCTCTCACACGACGATAAACGCCGAGATGTTGAGGATGAAGTTCGGCGCCAGATCGTGGAAATCCAGGCCGTAGTAGAACATGAGCCCCCGGACAAAAGGGTGAAGTGGAAAGCCCAGTCCGCGGAGGAAGTGGGGGAGGAAAACGACGCTCTCATGGGGCCCGGGGGTGAAGATGAGCTGCCCCTCGTTGGGCAGCCGATGCGCGATGTCGCCGAAAAGGTATCCGGCGCTGCGCAGATGGTGATGTGCTCCTCCTTAACGGTGGAGGCCAACCATTTGCCTCCCGCTCCGGACATGGTCGGAGAAGGTCGAGGCGAGATGCGCGAACTTGGGCGCTGGAGCTCGGGTGCGCGGAGATGGATAAGCAAAGGAGGAAGAAGGCGTGGGTGAAAAGGTGAATCCTTATTCCTTATATATAGCCGGCGAAGACTATGCGTCCCCCACCGGCCTGGTAAAACTCGCTTATCTCCCAAGCGCCACCATCAATGGCGCGGATGGGTTACCCACGTCCGTATTGATGAGAATCCCGGAATAAGGGGAGCATGATCTCTGCTTCGACAAGACGTGCCAAGGAAACCGCTTCGCTAAACGTGCTGAGGTGGTATAATAAAAAACGATTCAAGTAAAGGCTTGGTAGTGGTGTGACGTCATGCCACAAAATACGTCAGCAGATTGAACTTGTGTGCATTTTATTCTCTCTACGGTGGAATGTGGAATTTATTTTGCAGAGCCGGACACTATCCTGGTGTTCATGATCTTCTCTGGATTATTCAAGGGAGGAACCCGCCTTGCAATGCCAAACATTATGTGCGCCGGACTTATCATCATTGAAGCCTGGTTCAGGGGCTACTGAGGGAGTCCTGGACTAGGGGGTGTCCGGACAGCCGGACTATCGTCGTCCGCCGGACTCCAAGACTATGAAGATACAAGATTGAAGACTCCGTCCCGTGTCCGGATGGGACTTTCCTTGGCGTGGAAGGCAAGCTTGGCGATACGGATATGTAGATCTCCTACCATTGTAACCGACTCTGTGTAACCCTAGCCTTCTCCGGTGTCTATATAAACCGGAGGGCTTTAGTCCGTAGGACACAACATACATTACAACAATCATACCATAGGCTAGCTTTAGGGTTTAGCCTCCTTGATCTCGTTGTAGATCCACACTTGTACTACCCATATCATCAATATTAATCAAGCAGGACGTAGGGTTTTACCTCCATCAAGAGGGCCCGAACCTGGGTAAAACATCGTGTCCCTTGTCTCCTGTTACCATCCGCCTAGACGCACAGTTCGGGACCCCCTACCTGAGATACGCCGGTTTTGACACCGACACTTACCATTGAGGAATGCACTTTTCACATCCATTTGATATAAGATGATATCATGATGGTTAGCGTAAGCAAGTAATATGCAAATAGCCTCAAGTCTAGCAACAGGTGCAAAAGTTTCATCGAAATCAATTCCTTCAACCTGTGTGTAGCCTTGAGCTACTAGCCATGCCTTATTCCTCACCACAAGGCCATTTTCATCTTGCTTGTTGCGGTAGATCCACTTTGTGCCAATGATATTATGCTTGCGAGGATCTGGGCGATTGACCAATTCCCAGACATTGTTAAGCTCGAGCTGATGTAATTCTTCTTGCATAGCTTGAATCCACTCCGGCTCCAGAAATGCTTCATCTACCTTAGTGGGCTCTGTGATAGAGACAAAAGCATAGTGCCCACAAAAGTTAGATAAATGTGAAGCTTTTGAGCGTGTGAGAGGACCTGGTGTGCTAATGTCATCGATGATCTTCTCCACTTGCACTTCTTTTGCAACGCGAGGATGAGCTGGTTGTCGCTGAGGATTTTGATCAGTATTTTTTTCAGCACCATTTTCCTCATCATGTTCTTCAGGTGCATCAGCTCGACGTTCTTCAGGTATAGGAATGAATTCTTCAGCAGATTCTTCAGTAGGAATGACATCCTCAGTTGCCTTGAGCTTGATTGCATGCTCAGGTGCTGGTTCATCTAACACAGAAGGTAGGTGCTCTCTTTGCGAGCCATTAGTTTCATCGAACCGCACATCTACAGTGTCAACAATCTTGTGAAGAACAATGTTGAAGACTCTGTAGGTGTGCGAGTCCTTTCCGTAACCAAGCATAAAAACCTTCATGTGCTTTCGGTGCAAATTTAGAGTCGTGGTGAGGATCTCTAATCCAGCATTTAGCACCGAAGACTTTGAAATAACTCACATTGGGTTTCTTGTCAGTGAGGAGTTCATAGGCCGTCTTCTTGAAGAATTTGTGAAGATATACTCTGTTGATGATGTGGCAAGCAGTATCAATTGCATCAATCCAGAAACACTGAGGCGTTTTGTATTCATCAAGCATAGTGCGAGCCATCTCAACAAGAGTTCTGTTCTTGCGCTCCACAACGCCATTCTGCTGAGGAGTATAGGGTGCAGATAACTCATGAGTAATACCAAGTTCAACAAGATAGGCATCAAGACCAGAATTTTTGAACTCAGTTCCATTGTCACTTCTGATATGCTTGATCTTCACACCAAAGTTGGTTGAAGCCCTCGAGGAAAATCGTTTGAAGACTTCCTGCACTTCATGTTTGTAAGTAACAATGTGTACCCATGTATATCGAGAATAATCATCAACAATGACAAAACCATATAGAGATGCATCATTAGTGACTGCTGAGTAATGATTAGGTCCGAAGAGGTCCATGTGAAGCAATTCGAATGGACGGGTAGTGGTCACGGTAGTCTTTGCTAGATGCTTGGCCTTGGTCATTTTTCCAGCTTCACAGGCTCCACATAAGTGATCCTTGAGGAATTTGACATTCTCAATGCCAATGACATGCTTCTTCTTCACAAGCGTGTTCAAATTCCTCATGCCTGCGTGACCAAGACGTCGATGCCATAGCCAGCCTTCTGAAGCTTTTACAAGTAAACACACGGCTAGTTGTGGTCCTGTAGAGAAATCAACAATATACAAATCTCCTCTCCTAAAGCCTTCGAAGACTTTGGAATTGTCATCTTCCATAATCACAACACAGCGATACTTGCCAAATACAACAACCATGTCAAGATCATAGAGCAATGAGACTGACATGAGATTGTACCCTAAGGACTCAGCAAGCATGACTTTGTCCTTGTGCTTATCCTTAGAGATAGCAACCTTACCAAGACCCAATACCTGACTTTTGCCTTTGTCAGCAAAGATGATATGCTTCAGAGGTGACGGTGATAAGGGAGCATCCATCAATAGATTCTTGTCACCAGTCATGTGATTTGTACATCCACTATCGAGGACCCATTCTGTGGTTTTGGGTTGATCATCCTGCAGATGAATTAGTGTAGCTTACAATCTCATATGCTTCATCAGTGAAGAATATGATAACAAGTTCATCAGATGAATTTCATCAAGCAGTAAACAGATATAGCAGTATGAGGACGTGTGAAATGAAAGTTCATTTCATCATGATTCGCCGGCGTCCTTTTAGGCAATTTCGTCAGGTCCCCAGCAAATTCTTCAGACGTTAAAGCACGTCTGGAGACCTGACCCTGCAGAAGAGATTAGTTCTTTTTCTTCACCACCCACATCTGAAGGGGTGGCAAAGAGTTCATCACTCTGCGAGCACCATATGAAAAAGGTGGCAAAGATGCCAAACCATTTTGTTTCACATAAGAGGGGTTAGGGTAAGCATATGAATAAGCAGAGTAATTCTTTGAGGACTTATGAACAAAATGATTTGAAGAATAATGCACATATTCACAGCCCTGTGCTCTACCCTGTGAGACAGAATTGTTAGCACGATGATAATCATATGAGGACTTTGATTCTTTTGAGGAATTTGATCCATGTGAGGAATTTGGTCCATATGAGGACTTGGATCCATATGAAGGATTTGGTCCATATGAAGAATTTGATCTGGGGTTCCTGTTCTTCACAGGTGGTGTCATGAGGACATTCACCTGAAGACTTTCAACATAACTTTTGGGAACCCAGATTTTCTTCATAGGGAAACCGTTCCTGCAGTTAGTGCCAACATATCTAGCAAATACTTCACCATTCTGAATTTTGAACAGTTTATAGTTGGAGTCAAATGACTCATCAGAAGAATGAGGAGATTCACATGTAAAGCCAGATAAGTTAGATGGATCAACTGGAGGTCCCTTTGCAGCAACCCATGAGGTTTTGGGGTACTGCTCAGGCTTCCAATATGTTCCATCAGCATTAAGTTTCCTCTCAAAGGCAATACCCTCTTTCCTAGGGTTTCTGTTGAGGATCTGCTTTTTAAGCACATCACAAAGTGTCTGATGCCCTTTGAGGCTTTTGTACATGCCTGTCATGTACAATTCCTTCAGCCCTGCATTGTCAGTGATACTAGCAATGTCCTCAGATGAGGAATTAGTGATAGCAGAGGCAGATGAAGAATTTGTAACAGTTGAATCATTTGAACATTCAGGTGAAGAATTAGCAGATTCACATTCAATGCACTTTAAGCATGGAGGAACAAATTCTTCCTGAGAAGCGCTGATTTGTTGAGCTAGTAATGAATCGCGCTCCTTCTAAAGATCCTCATAACACACTCTTAGCTTTTCAAGATCTTCCTTTCTTTGAAGAGATTCAAGAGAAAGCTTCTCTTGATCTTGCTTTTCTTGAAGAAATTCATAAGAAAGTTTCTCATGATCATATAAGAGAGTGTTATGATGACTTTGAAGGTTATCAAACCTAGACTGAAGTCTCTGAAGATTTTCAGTCAGGGCTTTAGTGCGATCCATTTCTTCACCCAACATATCATCACTTTTGTCTAGCATGTTTTGAACTTTCTCAAAAGCCCTTTGTTGTTTCACAGCAATCTTAGCAAGTTTAGAGTAGCTAGGCTTGAGATCCTCATCAGATTCATTTTCACTAGATTCAGAGGAGTTGTATTTGAGTACCTTAGCACCTTTCGCCATGATGCAATAGGTGGGAGCGTAGCCATCATTATCTTCATTAGGCTTGTCGGTGGAGTCAGTTTCTTCAGTGTTGAAGATGGACTTGCTGACGAAAGCAGTGGCGACAGCCAGGCTCGCCACACCAGATTTAGATTCTTCAGACGCCTCCTCTCCATCATTTTCCTCAGATTCAGCTTCAGAGTCCATTTCCTTGCCAATGAATGCCCGAGCCTTCTTGGAGCTGCTCTTCTTGTGAGATGAAGACTTCGAGGATTTTGATGATGAAGATTTTGACGATTTCTTCTTCTTCTTTGCATCATCAGAACTGTAATCCTTGTATTTCTTCTTCATTTCCTTTTCCCACTAAGGACAGTCTTGGATATAGTGACCAGGTTTCTTGCATTTGTGGCATAGCCTTCTCTTATAGTCACTGGATGAGGAATCACTGCTTCTTGAGGATTTTCCAAAGCGACCACGTCTTGAGAACTTTTGGAATTTCTTCACGAGCAGTGCTAGCTCCTGGCTCAGTTCTTTAGGATCACCAAGGCTACTACTAGAGTCCTCATATTCAGAATCAGACACAGCCTTGGCCTTCAGGGCACGTGGTTTGCCATAGCTTGAACCATAGAGATCTCTCTTTTCAGCAAGCTGGAACTCGTGAGTATTTAGCCCTTCAAGGATATCGGCAGGATCAAGAGACTTGTAATCAGCATGTTCTTGTATCATCAATCCCAGAGTATCAAATGAGGAATCAAGCGATCTCAACAGTTTCTTCACTACTTCATGATCAGTGATGTCAGTGGCACCGAGGGCTTGAAGCTCATTTGAGATGTCAGTGAGGCGATCAAAGGTTTGTTGGACATTTTCATTGTCGAGTCTTTTGAAGCGGTTGAAGAGATTTCGAAGAACATCAACTCGAGAGTCACACTGAGTTGAGACTCCTTCATTCACTTTGGACAGCCTATCCCAGATAAGCTTAGCAGTTTCCAAAGCACTCACTCTTCCATACTGTCCTTTACTCAGATGGCCACATATGATATTCTTCGCTTGAGAATCGAGTTGCTTGAATCTCTTCACATCGGTAGCGTTCAGTGAGGGAGTGATCGAGGGGACATAATTTTCCACAACATACCAGAGATCGTTATCAATTGCCTCAAGATGCATTCGCATCTTGTTTTTCCAGTAGGGGTAGTCCGTCCCATCAAAGGTAGGACACCCAGCCGAGACCTTGATCATACCTGCGGTCGACATAACTAAAACTCCAGGCGGTTAAACCAAAATCACACAGAACAAGGGAGTACCTTGCTCTGATACCAATTGAAAGTGCGTTATATCGACTAGAGGGGGGGTGAATAGGCGATTTTTATGAATTCTTCACTGAGGAATTTGCCGGTGAGGAAATTCCTTAGGGAAGAACTACTTGCAGCGGAATAAGTACTCAGAAGTAAACATAACAGGATACAAACATAGTCATCATGATGAAATGAAGACTAGCACAGAGTACAGAAAGCGTAAACACAGGATAACAAGATGAAGACAAACAGACTGAAGAAATTGAACTGAGGAATTTGTGAAAGTCTTCAGTCAAAGTCTTCAAGCATAGATATGAACAACATTCGACACAGTAATGAGGAAATGGAAGGGTTGAGGAAATAAAACCAGTTAGTTGGTGAAGACAATGATTTGGTAAACCAGTTCCAACTCCTGTCTCAGTTGTACGTCTGGTTGGAGCGGCTGAGTATTTAAACTCGAGGACACGTAGTCCCGGACACCCAGTCTCTGAGCCGCAACTCAGGACACCCAGTCCTCACCGTATTCTCCTTGAACTAAGACCACGCAGGTCTCGTCCAATCACTCGTGGTAAGTCTTCAGGTGACTTCCAAACCTTCACAGACTTGGTCACTCGGTAATCCACAATTCCTCTTGGATGCTCTAGACCTTGACACCTAACCGTCTGGAAGAAGCACAGTCTTCAAAGGTAACAAGCGTCGGATCCACGCGGGATCAATTTCTTCAGTGATGCTCAATCACTTTGGGTTTGTGGGGGTTTGGTTTTGGATTTTCCTCACTTGATGATTTTCGCTCAAAGTCCTCGGAGGATGAGTTGCTCTCAAATGACAAGTGTCAGGTTCTCTCGGAGTAGCCAACCAACTAGTGGTTGTAGGGGGCGGCTATTTATAGCCTAGGGAGCAGCCCGACATGATAAGACATAAATGCCCTTCAATGATATGACCGTTAGGTGGATAAGATATTTTGGGACAGCCGGCGCGCAGCATAGCAACGGTCGGAAATTTGACTCTCAAATTCCTCAGGGATATCATGTTCCTCACTGTGTAGGCAATTCGCACTGGCGAATTCCTAACTCCTCAGTCAGAGCAAAGTCATCAGTGACCAGAAGAACTGCGTCTCTGTCACAGAAGAATTTGACTGAACTGTATGAGATTTCCAATGGCTTCACTCGAAGGGATTGGTAGGTTTAGGATTTTGAGTTGAGCATCACATGGAAATTTTTCCTTAGTATTTCCTCGACCCCCTTTAACAGTACGGTGTTTCCTATGACTCAAGAAAGAGAAAACGAAACTAAGAAAACAAAAGTCTTCACGCTTCATGTTCCTCAAATGAATACCAAGTCTTCAAGGTCACACCAATTTCTTCACTTTCAAAGTCTTCAGAAAGTCTTCAGAATATCAAAGTCTTCAGTTGAAGAACTTCATTTTTAGGGGTCGACTTTCTCTGTAAATATCAAACTCCTCATAGACTTATAGACCTGTGTACGCTCACAAATGCATCAGTCACTTAACCTATAAGTCTTCAATACACCAAAATCACAAAGGGGCACTAGATGCACTTACACACCGTCATGGCAAAAAGGTCCCAAATGGGGACAAGGTGCCATAACAACAAAATGAGCACACAAGGTTATGTCTGCCTACCGGGCCAGGGTATGCACGCCCATAACCTTCCCTCGCGAGAGGCATCGGTGAGAGCCACGACAAAGGACCGAATCAAGACCTTCCCATAAGGTAAATGTGGTCGCACTGAATTAAAAACCTGATTCAGTGGCACCATGATGTGATTAACATCATATTCAGGTTGAACTTAATCAAGTATTAACTTTCAGAAAAACTTTTTATTTCTAACATGGCATCATACCGGAAATCATGCAACTACTCGTCACACAGAGCAAGCAACTCTTAAGCATGGATCAAAACAAGCAATATAACTAAGTTGCACTACTAAGATCAGAAACTTCTCTGGTTATAAGTCATTTTTATCTACAAACAATATTTTTATTAGTTCATCATTAGTTGAAAACTATTACTAGCAAAAATACCTACTATAACTTTCCATAACAAAATATCTAGTGCAAAATATTACTCTACTTAGCCAAACAATTCTGTGAACTCAAACAGAAGCTAAAACAAGCATATCAAGCATCATAGAACAACTAACAATTAACCATATTAATTTATCAAATTTTAAATGCAAATGAAGGCTTATATTCAAGTAGAAATTCATAGATATTGAAATATCACCATCCAAATGATGGTGTGGCTTGCCTTAGTGCAGAGGAGGGTCACACTCCTCCTGGTTAGCTTCAAGGCAAGATCCTCCTTCTGAAAATATTTTAAAACCACAAAGATAAATGTCAAAACACCTTCTGAAAATCACCAGAAATTCTAGACAGCAAGGAAAAATCCACCTTTTGGTGTGCTGTTAGAGCTTTCTATAACAAAGACAATGCAAAAGGAATCAATTCATTTGGACTTGTGGTTTAAAAGTTATGGCTGGTCAAAGTTTGGTCAAATTTCTTAATAAATTTGAATTAACAGAAAATCCTGGGGTGACGTCGAAGGCGTAAACTGGGAGTGCGCCTCCACTCGTACCGCTTCGGGCGCGAGTGGTGAGGCTAACACTGGGCCCCACCAGTCAGGAGAGAGAGGGGGGGATCGAGATCAGAGGAGGGGCGGCTGTCGGTGTCAAAACCAGCGGATCTCGGGTAGGGGGTCCCGAACTGTGCGTCTAGGCGGATGGTAACAGGAGACAAGGGACACGATGTTTTTACCCAGGTTCGGGCCCTCTCGATGGAGGTAAAACCCTACTCCTGCTTGATTGATATTGATGATATGGGTAGTACAAGAGTGGATCTACCACGAGATCAAGGAGGCTAAACCCTAGAAGCTAGCCTATGGTATGATTGTTGTTGTTCGTCCTATGGACTAAAACCCTCCGGTTTATATAGACATCGGAGAGGGCTAGGGTTACACAGAGTCGGTTACAATGGTAGGAGATCTACATATCCGTATCGCCAAGCTTGCCTTCCACGCCAAGGAAAGTCCCATCCGGACACGGGACGAAGTCTTCAATCTTGTATCTTCATAGTCTTGGAGTCCGGCCGATGATGATAGTTCGGCTGTCCGGACACCCCCTAGTCCAGAACTCTCTCAGTAGCCCCTGAACCAGGCTTCAATGACGAAGAGTCCGGCGCGCATATTGTCTTCAGCATTGCCAGGCGGGTTCCTCCTCCGAATAATTCATAGAAGATTGTGAACACCAGGATAGTGTCCGGCTCTGTAAAATAAATTCCACATACCACCGTAGAGAGAATAATATTTACACAAGTTCTATCTGCTGACGTATTTTGTGGCGTGATGTCACACCACAACCAAGCCTTTACTCGAATTGTTTTTATTATACGACCTCAGTGCGTTTAGCGAAGCGGTTTCCTTGGCACGTCTTGTCAAAGCAGAGATCGTGTTCCCCTTATTCCAGGATTCCCATCAATACGGATGTGGGTAACCCAACCGCGCCCGTTGCCACGCCCCCTCCATCGAAGGCGAGTTCCAAACGGTCACGGGGACGGCTCTTGGTATTCTTCCTCTTTATAATGAGACCAGGCCCGTTCCTTTTCTTCAATCCTCAATCGAATCCGCCCCTCGCCCCGAGTTCCAACACCCAGGGCTCCAGATTCGGGCACTTCGGACCTTCGACAATGTCCGGCTCCGACCTACAGGGCCGGTGGATGCCCTCCTCCATCACGGAAGAGGACGTGCTAAAGCTGAGAGACGCCAGGTACTTAACCTACGAGATTTCGCATAGGTTGCCTGCCCAAGGGCAAGTCATTCCTACTCCCAAGCCTGGCGAGAGTGTCGTGTTCGTGTCTCACCTCCATTGGGGTTTAGGCTTCCCGATGGATCCCTTCGTGAGGGGGCTCATGTTTTACTATGGGCTGGAATTCCACGACTTGGCTCCGGAGTCCATCCTCCACATCTCATCATTTATTGTCGTCTGCGAAGCCTTCCTCCGCACTACCCCTCACTTCGGTTTGTGGCTCAAAACCTTCAACGTGGAGCCGAAGATGATTCAGGAGCGTCAGACAGAGTGTGGCGGGGCGGTTATAAGCAAGAGGGCCGATGCTCCATGGCCCGAGGGCTCTTTTCAGGAGGAGCTCGGCTTGTGGCAACAGGAGTGGTTCTACATCACCGCTCCTAGGGGCAACAGGTAGAGGTCGCCGCCCGCCTTTCGCTCGGCCCCTCCACAAAGACTGACGTCATGGGTCAACAAAGGGCTTGACTGGGGGCCGTCCAAGGACGTACCCCTATTGCAGGGCTGGATTTGAGACCTCCAAGAGAGGGAGATGAATCTGGTCGTAGTGACGCAGGTTATGTTGATTCGGCGTCTTCTGCCTTGCAAACGTCGCCCCTCCGCCTGTGGGAATTCAATCCGGAGGGACCACGAGCTCTCCAACACTTCATGGGTACGACACCCGTGGAGATGTACAAACTGTTCTTCGGATCACGAGAGATGTGTCCGGAATTGACCGAGGACACTGGCCTAAGCTGCAATCGCCCGGATACTCAAGTAAGTAGCACTGTGTCCGGACATATCGTCCATTTATTTATCATGGATTTGCCTCTTAACCAGCTATCCCTTGGACAGGAGTGGATAGCGCAAGCAAAACTGATACGGTGTCCGGCCCCCCTCCCTGAGACCACGCCGGATCCCGTGTTAGTCAAGATATTGGAGGTTGCGCCTTCGGAAGCGGGCGAAGGGGAGAACGGGAAAACTACCGCCTGCGCTAAGGAGGCTCTCAAGAATGGAGGGATCGAGAATCCCTCCCTCCAGGGGGAGAAGAGGACCGCTTTCGAGGACCCGGAGGCTAAGGCCTTAAAGCGGGGGAAGAAATCCGCACCAGAAGGTCCTGTGCCGGGAGAAGCCCCGACCGCACTGTCTCCCCAAGGGAATCAGCCCTCCAGCGAGCCGTAAGTAGAAAAAGGGGAGTTTTGTAATAAGGGACATCCCTATTTTTTATTTCTGAGGATAACCGAAGTTCTTACCTTGTAGTTCGGATCTCAGCCCTTCTAAGCAGAGCTCATCTTCGGGGGATCTTTGTCCGGAGATGATGGAGAGCGAGACGCCTCCATCTGCCGCACCGTCAGGCGGGGCGGGCGACCCTGAGGTGTCGTCGCAGAGGGTCTCCCCGAGTCCGGCGGGGCCGGAGAGTTCGGCACCAACTGGTGTACGGCCGGAGGAGCTGAAGAATCTGCTCGAGAGGGCGTTTATCTCAGAAGATCACCGTACATTAATGAGTACGGTGATTGAAAGGATTTCATCCGCTGAGAGCCGGTTGCATGAGGCCGTTAGAAGTTTACTGACGGGGTTTTAGGTACGTAAAAATGACATACCTTTTGACAGTTTTACACATAGAGTGCGCCCTGTATAGATAGTAGCCCCTGAGACTCGGTATGTTGTCGAAAGCGACAGCGTGCCGAGGATCATAATCTCAGTTATAAAATGTCGCCTTTCCTATGTAGGTGGCGGAACGTTCGGTGGCCAGCCGGACTGATAGAGTTGCCGATCTAAAGCGGCAACTTGACGTTGCGGATGCGGACATCATGCTGGTGAATAAACGACTTGACGAGTCACAAGGTTTCTCCGCGGTCACCTGGTAAGGGAGCTGATGCCCACTCCTTACAACATGTATGCTTGATGCAGATGGTGCCGCTGCTATGGAAGACCTTCGGGCAGAGCTTGCTCGAGCCAAGGAGCAAGCCAGAAAAAGTGATGCGGCTACCTCGAAGGCAGCGGAGGAGCTAAAAGCCGAAAAGGCTGCTCACTGCCGAAGCAGGGAGGAGATGGCCGGAATGGCCGTGAAACTAAAAGATGCTACCGACCGCTATGAGGTTCTTGAAAGAGAACGCCAGGCGGAGCAAGAGGACCTGAAGAAGGCCACCACCGAAGCCAAGGATGCCCGTTCTGCAATGCGGGCTATAAAGGAGGAACTGCGTCAGGCCAGAGATATTACGGCTGGAAAGCCCTTTCTGCTGCGTAGGAAGTTCACGGATCCGAAGTATGCTCAGTTGGGCCAGTTGTGGGGTGCAGAGGATCCTTATCGGAATTTGGCGGCGAGTGCGGCGGACGCAGTCGTGCACTTACGAAGCCAAAAGGATCACGAAATGGAAGAGCTTTTTTGGTCTCAATTCCATAGTCCGGAGCGTCCACTTCCGTTGATTGATCGGTTGGCTGAGTGGGCTGAGCTGAATAGATTGTCCGGATTAGCGATGACGGATGTGGTGGCTCATCTGTGGCCGGAAAGGCCCAAGCCGAAGAGTTATTTTGGCTTATTGCAGCAATTCCTTGATGCGGTGCCGCATATCAAGGCGATGGAGCGGTCGGCATGCATAGAGGCTGCGCGGATGGCTCTCGCCCGTGTCAAAGCACGCTGGGCAGAGATGGACGCCACTGATGTTGCATCCCGGGATTCGGACAGAAGCCGATTACCCGCCGAGCACTATTTTGAGGAAGTCCTGCAGGGCGCTCGTTTAATAGAGTCACAGTGCTCAAAAAACGTTATGTTCAAATGACATGTATGATTTGTAAAACCATATTTATAATATAAGGGCTTTTTATACTTGTGCGTTCAAGTATTGAAATATCTCCTGTGCGGCCGTTAATGTATATGTATATATAACCTGAAAGATGGCAGTCTTCGGCTTCAGCCCCCACGCACATGGTGCGGGGATGTTTGCAAAGAAGCGCATTTTCACACTTAATACAACGTCTTGGTCCTGTGAAGGAGGTGGTAGTGTAGCAAACTAGGCAACCGGACTATAATGCTTTATCACTTTCACTTAGCCATAGGAGTTCGAAGGTGGGGCACCGCGCTCTCCGAATTCGGGGCGCGTGTGTGCCTGACCGGGAAGCGGTCCTTCGTCAAAGCGGAGGAATTCTAAACATTCCAATTGTCGATTGAGTGGTTGACCAGTCTCTCGCTATATCATGACAGTCAGTTTTCGGCTTTCTCTACTGTGGTGCTCGCCCGGCCGAACCGGGTCACAATCGCAATAGTTCTCCTGGTGCTGCGTTAGCCGATGGAGCGGAACGTAAGGCAGCAAAACACAGGAGCCGGGCAAACCCAACATTTGACCAAAGACATGATTCAGAGCTGATGCATATAAGGCCTAACTCGAGACGCCGAACACTCCCTGAGGTATTCGGTCTTTATGATAGCTGGCAGAACAATGCCCTATGCCCCTAGTGTCCAGGTGCGGGCGAGAACTTCTGACGCGGCCGATGCCAAAACGCCAGCCTCCTCCTCGGTTATGGTAGAAAACCGGGGGATGTGTATCAACAAGAGACAGTAAAAAGGTTTACGCAGGGTCTTAATCTGAAAAGAATGCTTGCAACGGGTCCCTGTTGGACGTCTGCGCCTGTGTCTCCGTTGTACTGCGTCCTGGACGGGTGTAGCACGAGGTTCATTTGTAAAAGAGAAGAACATAGTTTGGATAAAATATCGTGCAAAAAATGTATATAAAACAGAGTATGATTTGGAAGATGAATAAAGTTGAGCTTTATTGGCTCTCATTGTTCATGCATGCAGCCCCTTGTAAAGTGGTATGCGGCTAGGAAGCCCCGTGTTTATTTGTACCGGACTCGCCTAACCGTGTCCGAGGTCTGAATGACCTGTTTTTAGGGGCTTTGATCAGCAAGGCCGGATTAGTGTGTGGTTGTCAAAGCAGTCTCACGTTTTCCGTGGTCGAGGAACACTCGAAGTTACCCTTTAATGAGATTATGCCACGTGGACTGGGCATTTTAAGTGTAAGAGACGCGCAATGCGGTATTGCGTTAAAGCAGGCGAAAGCTTCGCGTCCCAGTAGTGCTTGATGGCTACTTTTGAATGGGGCGATATGGAAGATTAGCTTTTCGCGACGGAAGTTGTCGGATGAACCGAACACAACCTCTAGTATTATGGAGCCTGTACAATTGGCATAAAGGCTTGGCGTCACTCCTTTGAAGGAAGTGCTGCTATGGCGAATTTTGGTAGGGTCTATCCCCATTCTTCGGATGGTGTCCTGGTATAGCAGGTTTATATCACTGCCGCCATCCATTAGGACTTGTGTGAATTGTAGTCCATCGATTATGGAATCCAATATCAAAGCAGTCCCTCCTACGTTTCGAATACTTCTGGAGTAATCCTGATGGTCGAAAGTAATTGGTTTTGACATCCAATTTCGGGACTCCGCTGGGGTGGACCGTGTGGCGCGTGCTTTAGTAGGTGCCGCACTATTTTTCCTTGTTATCACACGAAGTGAGTTCACTGTTTTGACTTCTAGTGGGAAAGTCTTCTGTTTTCCGGCACGCTGCTTGTGGGGTTCGTCATCGTCTTCGCTTGGTGTGTCGAGCCCCTTGTGTTCGGCATTAAGTTGGCCGGACTGCTTGAAGACCCAACAATCTCTGTGGGTATGGTTTGCAGGCTTCCCGGGGGTACTGTGGATTTGACATATCCTATCCAAGATTTTGTTTAGGTTGGATAGCTCGTCACTGTTGTCCTTAAGGGGCAGTGCTTTGTTATTCGGCCGAGAGCTTTTGAACCCGGCGTTGACCGTCGTGCTATTTGGGCCATTTTTCTTATTCCGGCATTGATCTTTTTTGCGTTGTGATTTCCCAATTCCATCCCTGGCCTCGGATGTACTCGGGTCGCTGGTGCTGCATCTTGCCAGCCAGCTATCTTCCCCCGCGCAAAAGCGGGTCATGAGGCTTGTTAGTGTGGCCATTGTTCTTGGTTTTTCCTGGCCGAGGTGTCTGGTGAGCCATTCGTCTCGGACGTTATGTTTAAAGGCTGCTAAGGCTTCGGCGTCCGGACAGTCGACTATTTGGTTCTTTTTGATGAGGAACTTGTTCTAGAATTTGCATGCTGACTCTCCGGGCTGTTGAGTTATGTGACTTAAATCGTCTGCATCCGGAGGGCGGACATAAGCCCCCTGGAAATTTGCTCGAAACGCATCCTCGAGCTCTTCCCAACTTCGAATGGTATTTTCTGGGAGGCTTTTGAGCCAATGTCGAGCTGGCCCTTTGAGCTTGAGGGGTAGGTATTTTATGGCATGGAGATCGTCTCCTCTAGCCATATGTATATGTAGGATGTAATCCTCAATCCAGACTCTGGGGTCTGTTGTTCTATCGTATGCCTCTATGTTTACGGGCTTGAATCCCGCTGCAAATTCATGATCCAGTACCTCGTCGGTGAAACATAGTGGGTGTGCGGCGCCCCTGTATTTAGGTGTGCCGTTATCTTCAAACACTCGGCGTGTTGTGTTGCTTCCTGGAGCCTTCTTTTTTGGCCCATAGATGGACCTGACTGGGCCGTCCTTTTTGCGAGGATCCTTATGTGGATCGTGTGACGGCTTGTCTGCGGCGCCGCTTGCTGCTCTTAGCCTGTCATCTGGTCGTCTATCGGGCCAGGCGGCCTCTTTGTTTTTTGACTGTGGGGGCTCTACGGCCTCCTCGTCAAATTCAGGCAATAGCTTGGGCTTCGGGTAGCTCTTTGCTTGGTGACTATCGTCGTATTTATCTGCGGTCTTGAGTACTTTGCTCCATCTCATTCTGAGTACGTCTTCCGCTGTTTTGAGCTTCCGCTTCTGCTTCTTCAAACTTCTTGCAGTGGCGACGAGCCTTTTGTGAAGGTTTTTATGCTCCGGTGATGTGTCCGGTGTGGGATCGTCTGGACTGTTGTTTTCGCCGGGGATGGGTTGCTCGTCCAATTCATCCTGTTCGGATGGTTGCTGGGTGGCATGTTCGTCATCCACTGGTTCGCCCTGCTCTACGGCTAGGTCAGTATGGTTGTTGTTGTTATCGAGACGGGACTTCGGGCGCTTGCGTCGCCGTTTTGGTTGTTTTTTAGGGGAATTATCCTTCGCCGCGTCCTGTTGTTCCTCGTTATCGCTTCCTTTTGGTGTATCCACCATGTATACGTCGTGAGTTGAGGTGGCTTTCCAGTGCCCAGTAGGCGCTAGTTCTTGGTCGTCTCCGGCATCGTCGTCCATACTGTCGATGTCTTCGGAGTCGAAGTCTAGCATGTCGGTTAGGTCGTCGACAGTGGCTACGAAGTGGGTGGTGGGTGGGCTTTGAATTTCTTCGTCGTCCACATCCCAACCGTCCTGACCGCAGTCCGGCCAGGGCTCTCCTGATAATGAGAGATATTTTAGCGAATTCAGGATGTCGCCGAAAGGTGAGTGTTGAAAGATGTCCACAGAGGTGAAATCCATGATCGGCGCCCAATCGGATTCGATTGGAGGGGGCGCGGGAGGTTCGGAGTCCGGCGAGGAGTCCGGCACCTCGGAGTCACGAGCTTCACAAGGGACAAGGTCAGTATTCGGCTCCATCGCCATAGGGGTTGCAGCCCCCGAGGCGGCGTCTAGCCACCGTCCTCGATCTGCGCAGCCGGCTCCGAATTAAGGGTCGGAGCGGGCTCGTGTGCGGCCTCCAGGGCACTGTCCGGCAGCAGAGCTAAATCATGCCCATTGTGACAGTGCGGCGCGCTTGGCTGTGGCTCGAATCCATCGAAGATCAAGTCTCCGCGGATGTCAGCCGTGAAGTTCAGACTTCCAAATCTGACCTGACGGCCAGGGGCGTAGCTTTCGATCTACTCCAGATGGCCAAGCGAATTGGCCCGCAGTGCAAAGTCGTCGAATACGAAGATCTGTCTGGGGAGAAAAGTCTCACCCTGGACTGCGTCGTTATTGTTGATGATCGAAGGAGCCATCGAGCCTATCGGTGACGACACAGAGGAACTCTCAATGAAAGCACCAATGTCGGTGTCAAAACCGGCGGATCTCGGGTAGGGGGTCTCGACTGTGCGTCTAGGCGGATGGTAACAGGAGACAAGGGACACGATATTTTTACCCAGGTTCGGGCCCTCTCGATGGAGGTAAAACCCTACTCCTGCTTGATTGATATTGATGATATGGGTAGTACAAGAGTGGATATACCACCAGATCAAGGAGGCTAAACCCTAGAAGCTAGCCTATGGTATGATTGTTGTTGTTCGTCCTATGGACTAAAACCCTCCAGTTTATACAGACACAGAGTCGGTTACAATGGTAGGAGATCTACATATCCGTATCGCCAAGCTTGCCTTCCACGCCAAGGAAAGTCCCATCCGGACACGGGATGAAGTCTTCAATCTTGTATCTTCATAGTCTTGGAGTCCGGCCGATGATGATAGTTTGACTATCCGGACACCCCCTAGTCCAGGACTCCCTCAGTGACGCTTCGCCGGAGCTCACGCCGGTGACGAGGGGGTTTGGGGATAGTCTAGGGGGATAGATTGGAAGTGGGGCTCGCGGAGCACCTGCCTGTACCCGTGGCTTGGCGAGAGGTGGACTGAGCTGGTCGCAGTCGAGCTCGCAAGCTTCGGTGGCGGACGGGGTTCGCCGGAGAGGAAGAAGACAACGGCTAGAGGCAGCTCCGAGGGCTTGGCGGGGTCCATGCAGCTCCAGTAGACCACCAAGGCCCTGCCCAAGCAGCTGCTTGAGCTCGAGAGGCCTTGGAGGGCGGCAGCTGGCCTGCGGGTATCGTCGGAGTCCTCGGGTCGGGTCGACGGCCAGAGGCCTGCCCGACCAAACTGCGGTCGTTCTACGTGTTCGTGGTGGTTGTGTGGAGTGGAGTGTGGCCAGGATTCGAGTCGGGTGGCTTTATATAGCCGGAGCAAGAGGGTTGGATGTGTCGCCGCTAGAGCACTCTGGACATGAGGCGAACGTCGACGAGAGGCTCCAATGCGAGGGGGACAGGGTGCAGCGTCAATGCCGGCGCTTGCCCACGCTTGCTGACGAGCATAGGAGGCGGTTGGAGATGGGGACAAGCACACGCGCGCACTGTGCCATTTTGGCTGTGACTGGACTGGCTTGATGCAGCGGCTCCGGCGTCGGCGAGTGCCAGGGAGGGGACAAGGGTGATGGGTCGAGGGTTGTGGCACGGTGCGGAAGTCGGCGGCGAGCGCTGGAATGTGCACGCGTGAAACAGAGCGCAAGGCGCCAGCCAGAGCATGTTGAGACGCATGCCAGACACCGTGTCCATGCACGGTCACCAGGCTGGCATGGTCAAAACGACGCCCAGGAGTGGCGAAACCTTGTCTATGCTCTCGACCGTGCAGTGTTTAGTCTAGGGGAGGCGATGGATCATACCCAGGTCGACCAGAAGTGACTCCACTTAGCTGACAAGTTTCTGTACAGAAACTTGGTCGCCAAGTTTTGCCACCTTCTAGAAGGCCATTAGGGCTGACCTCCTGGGGTTTAGGGTTTCTTAGGAGGGTGTTTAAGTTCAAGAAAGACCAAGGCTAAAAGCTTAGGGGAAAATGCACTTGCGGTACAAAGTGCATTTCTGGTCCAGAAGTGAAAAGATTTTCTACAGAAAAATATTACAAAAAGTTATGCAATATTTTTGCATGGGAAGATGTGTCATGGTCCTAATAATATTTAGGAATTATCTCAGATTTTTATGAGCAAGAAAAATTGAGGTTTCTTTGGAGCACAAAGTTCTGAAATGAACTTAAAAGAGAAAAATGAATATTTTCCTTTTAGGAAAAATATTCATTTTATTATTTTGGGGATTTGTGGGAGGGATAAGGTAGATAGGTCACTTGGGTGAAAGCCAAGGATATGCCCAAGTGACAAGTCCATTAGAATTGATCCAAAACTCCAAATCAAATCAGGGCAAAAACCACGATGAAAACCAAGTCCGGAAAGAGAGAGAAGGCAAGTCTGGTAAAAAGAGAGAAGGCCAAATCCAGGCTATCAGCAACTAGCATAGCAAAGATAGTAGTGAGATTTAAGGTGACGGTCATCTTGCCCGAAATCCCGCTAGGAAGAAGATCAAGTCCATGAAGAAGACGAACCCACATAGTCGAACGAATCCTCACGATCGCAATGAAACAGGAACCATCGACAAGGAGCACAACCGAAAAGAAGCAAACAACACGGTAAACACATAACACATAAACATGACATGATGCTCAACCAAGTATGATGCTTGACAAGGCTACATGATGCTACTCATGGCAAGAGATGATCCATACAAGAACAACACATCAAAGCAAGTTTAAATGAGGCCGGAATCAACATATAACAATTCCGGAAACTCCCCATATGCACATTTCGAAAATGGTACTGATATGAACAAGACATTATGTTAACATTGTTAAATAGCAAGTTAAAGTGCACCATGATGATCTATGCGACTTTCTAGTCAAGTTACATATAAAGTTCATTTAATTCGGAGCTACGGCCTAGAAGATATGAGCAAAACAAGTTAAACATGGCATTAGTGCAAATGCAAGCAAAACAATATCACAAACACTCCAAAACAAGGATGCAAAGGTAGCATGAAACTACATGCAAAATGAAGCAAGTTTCATGTAGAGCATGCTCAAAATGTAGCAACGGTTCGACACATACATTCAATACAAGTTTCAAACACAATCTGCCCAAAACAGCAACTAGGCACTTTGCAATCAAGGAAGCAACATGCTACAGTAAACATATGGACACAAACTTGATATGCACTCAAAGGACAGGTTACATGCTCCAAATAACATTAAGGTTCAAGTTCATAGGCATTAGGATTAAACCAATATGATCAATGCAAGAAGCAACTTAATAACATAGATTAAGACTTGGTGAAAAACAGGGCATACATGTGAGCAGAAATAACATGTTGACATGTTGGAAGCATGAAAGAATGATGATGCAGCACAAGATCATGGCAAGAAAAAGCATGGAATTAAATTATAGGTTAAACATGGCAAAACATGATTACAACCTTTACATCAATGGCATTCATCAAAACAAGATTGCAACTCATAACAGATTCTCAGACTTGGTGAAAAACAGAGTAAGGCTGAAAACAGATTCATGATGAGAACTTTGAGACAACAGAAGTGTATCCTACAGGAAAATATCATGGCATCAAAGGTCATGGCAGGCATGCACACATAGAGCAATAGAAAACATGAACACTGAGCTACTGCTAGAAACCACTAGAACATGCTCAAAACATCATGGCAAGATTGCAAATGATAACAGATTCACGGTGAAATAAACTGAACATGGCAGGAAAGCGACAAGTAGGCATGTATGCAAGCTTGGTTAACTCAACATAAAGCATTTCATGGCATGTGAATGTAACCAACATCAAGAAGGCATATTTGTGCAGCTACTCATGGCAAGAACATGGTCATAGGACACATAAATCACTAGCTATTCACATGGCAAAAATGAACTTACTGTTAACTGACTGACAGCAAAAGTATTTAGCAATTTGAGAGCAGGATAACAACATGCTACAGTAGGCTATAAATGCAAGCAAGGGCGCAGATGGATAGAGCATAACCAGATCCACAAAACATCCTTACTGAGCATCTCCAAATTATGCATTGATTCACTTGTAGTATCAAGTTAACATGGCAACATAATGTAGCAGATTCAGACTTTGCAGAAATCATCAGATCATCGTCACAGAAATCAGCAACAGCAAGTACCTTACTTTGCATGCTTGTGCTAGTCACCAAAAGGCACATAAAAATACATGGATTGCACCACTGTAAAGATGGCATGAATATTCTTCTAGAACATGTTCTTGCCATGAGTAGCTGCACAAAAGACAAATGCTCAAAAGATTAACACACATAATGCTATGAAAAAGACAAATCAGCAAGTTATGGCAGTTTTCAGCTGGTTATAACATTTAGCACTTCTGCAACGAGGATAAACATGTCAAAATGCACACTAACATGAATGCAATAACAACTAGCATGAAGAGCTCTCTTAGCTGAACATTTTGACATAAAGATCATCATCATAGGTCAAACATGCACAAAGTTACACACACCACAAGATGCCAACATGAGATGGATTTCCAGGGACTTGGCCAAAATTTACCCTCGTGGAAAAGCTAGACGGGACTGTGTGGGACGAGCTGGTGCGGTTGACTCGGCCGTTTGGTTGGGGGTGGGGCTCGGGGTGGATCAGGACGACGGCGCTTCGGGACGGCGCGGTGTAGGTTGACGAGGTCGATCGAGATGACACGGTGCATCCTCCCGTTTGGATCAGGGTCGAGGTGGCGCCGGGATGGCGCGATCCCGCGGTGGTCGGGAGGAGGCCCGAGGGCCGGCGGTAGTGCAGACGCGGCTCCGGCGAGCACGCATGGTCCGAGGCGAGGGGAAGGACTTGGTGGTAGGGAGGAGGAGCTCGGGGCCGGCGGATCCGGGGCCGGATGGCGACGACGATCAGGCGGCGGCGACGGTGGTTGCTCCCTGCCCGGATCTGGCCGGGACGGGGCTAACGGTGAGCTGCGGCAACCGGCGCGTAGAAGAGCTGCGGGGGTTGCGTGAGGTGGCGGGGCAGAGCGGATCTGGCGGGGACGGTCCTCGGCGGCAGGGCTGAGATGGTGGAGATCCGAGCTTAGGTGGGGTTGGCGGCATGCTCGAGATCCGCCCCGATCCGATCGAGCGGGGGCGAGCACTGTGGGGTGCAGAGTCAGGCGCGGGCCCTGTTTCGGCCCCGGGCGGGCCTGCGGTGGTGGGAGGCGCTAGGGACGCATGGCGCGCTAGGGGTGGCTGCGGGTGGCGGCTGGAGCTGAGGTGGCATGCGCAGATTGGTGGAGGACAGCGATGCGGCAGCGCCAAGTGGCGAAGGGGGAGCGGCTGGCACTGAAAACGAGGAGGGAGGTGGCGGCTGGCTGCGGGAGGAAGGAGGGAGGGTAGGTCTAGGTTAGGATGCTCAAAATGGACTAGGGGTGTGTTTATATAGGGAAATGGCTAGGGTTATGGGGTTTCCATCCGTTTTTGGGCATCGGATCTCGATCCGACGGTCCGGAGTGGAGCGGGTTAGGTGGGCTACAGGTGGGCTGATTGTGGCTGTGTAAAAGGCCGTGGGCTGGGGGAGAGAAGAGAGAGAGAGGCCCGACGACTGTTTCCGGCTACCAAAAACATCCGACGTTACACCGGCTATATGCCGCGATATGTTTAGCGGTTGGGCTATCACACGGACTCCGAATGCGACGAAATTTGGCATGTGGTCTACCTATGCTATAAAAAGATCGCACGCCAACTTTCATCCCATTCTGAGGACATTTTTATGCCACTTATAAAATAATATTTCAGAGGTCCCGCGGGCGCGTGCAAGTGTGAAAGGGCTCGGAATGGAAAACAGATAGAATGGTAGACCCGGACGGATGCAAGTTTCAAAAAACATGCGGACGAAATGCAGATGATGACATGGCAAAGAGCAACACGCAAGCAAAAGACATGGCAACGATGGTGAATAAACGAAAGACACCCGGCGCATCAGTCTCGGGGCGTTGCAAATTCGGACTCCCATGGGGGGCGCGGCCACCCCTTGTGTGCTGCCTCCTCTCTCCCCTATGGCCCATGTAGGCCCAATACTTCCCCGGGGGGGTTCCGGTAACCTCCCGATACTCCGAAAAATACCCGAACCATTCCAAAACCATTCCGGTGTCCGAATATCATCGTCCAATATATCAATCTTTACCTCTCGTCCATTTTGGGACTCCTCGTCATGTCCATGATCTCATCCGGGACTCCAAACAATCTTCGCTCACCAAAACACATAACTCATAATACAAATTGTCATCGAAAGTTAAGCGTGCGGACCCTACGGGTTCGAGAACTATGTAGACATGACTGAGACACATATCCGATCAATAACCAATAGCAGAACCTGGATGCTCATATTGGTTCCTACATATTCTATGAAGATTTTTATCGATCAAACAGCAATGACAACATACGTAATTCCCTTTGTCATCGGTATGTTACTTGCCGAGATTCGATCGTTGGTATCCTCATACCTAGTTCAATCTCGTTATCGGCAAGTCTCTTTACTCGTTCCGTAATGCATCATCCCGCAACTAACTCATTAGTTACATTGCTTGCAAGGCTTATTGTGATGTGCATTATCGAGAGGGCCCAGTGATACCTCTCTGATACTCGGAGTGACAAATCCTAATCTCGATCTATGCCAACCCAACAAACACCTTTGGAGACACCTGTAGAGCATCTTTATAATTAACCAGTTAAGTTGTGACGTTTCATAGCACACAAGGTGTTCCTCCAGTATTCGGGAGTTGCATAATCTCATAGTCAAAGGAATATGTACAAGGCATGAAGAAAGCAATAGCAATAAACCTTAACGATCATTATGCTAAGCTAACGGATTGTTCTTGTCCATCATATCATTCTCCTAATGATGTGATCCCGTTCATCAAATGACAACACATGTCTATGGTCAGGAAACTTAAGCATCTTTGATTAACGAGCTAGTCAAGTAGAGGCATACTAGGGACACTTTGTTTTGTCAATGTATTCACACATGTACTAAGTTTCCGGTTAATACAATTCTAGTATGAATAATAAACATTTATCATGATATAAGGAAATATAAATAACAGCTTTATTATTGCCTCTAGGGCATATTTGCTTCACCTTAGCACCTTGGAGACTATCAAATCTCATCCCAACTGATAACTAGCCTCATCTTCCTCCACAGCATTTCGATCACCACTAACTGCCCCTGCCCTTAGTTCTGTTTCAGTAGGTCCTGCTACTGTGGTGTTTGTTTCCTCAAGTGTATGGCTTTCTGATTGCATATTAACATCAACATCATCCATCAAACCATGGTCTTGATTTGGCTGTGTGAAGATCCCTGGTTGTACAAACTCAACATCATCATTGGGCAACTCATTGAGATCGGGAGGCAACGCATTGAGGTCTATCATCCTTGAAAGCTGGTCCAACCTGCATTTTTTTCAATAAACGAATGTGAAACAAAGTCATCAACAATTTGTATTGGTGCATAGTTGCGAGCCAAATGAAGCATGAATTTAACATCATTTGACTCATTTTTCTGTTTTGGAAACCGCAAGTGTCAGGTTTTAAAGAGGAAGAAAAAATTTGCACTCATTGTTATGTTTCTCCAAAATATCAAGCTTGCGCATTCTAGTAATAACTACCATATATAGTTAGCTGGTTATATTTCATAAAATTAGAAGGTTGCAAAAAGGCAACATACCAGTTGCACCAAAGTGTTCCTCAAATTGCACAATTTTTTCATACAAGTTGGACAAATCACTGGTATGTGCCGGTCCTATACAAATGGTTTTTAACCCCTTTCCACGACGGTTTGGAACCCTCGCCAAGTGAGTGTGGGCGATAGGGGGGTCCTTCTCACATGACCCAGAAACCGTCGAGGATATGCCATCCTGGCACACATGCTCAGCAAAATGAAGTCGTGTGCGACCGGCGAGCGCTCAAATACGGAAATACGTATAGTAGAGCTAAAAAATACAATTATATGGCGAAATTGTTTCCGATCGCAAGTACATCCCACACAGTCAGTCCCTGCTAAACGTTTTCGTTCGTATGTACATCCCACACAATCGCTCCAAGGAAAACATTTTCGTTCACAGGTACATCACACACTATTTTTCCTGTTAAATCATTTGCGTTATTGAATGTATCACACACGGTCCGTAGAAGAAACTGTGTGGCAAGGGTTGTCCATCACACACAGTTTTTATATGGTAAACGTTTGCGCAAGGTGGCCTAACGCAAACAGTTTTCAAGAGAAAGTCGTGTGTGATTTTTCATTGATCCAACACGGTTTATTCCTAGAAACTATGTGTGTTGCATGAGGTCATCGCCCACGGTATTTTTTCAACAACCGTTTGCAATAGCAAAACCCGATTAGCAGGATAATTCGTCATTAGCGGGCTAATTGCCCTATTATTAATAATCCATTTATTAATCTAATTGACATTCATATTAAGCACATAATATATTTCATTTCCATATTAAGGAAGCATAATTTCATAACTGAAATACATCAGAGTACAACATGATATAGCTTTAGCACTCAGCTACCCCATTACGCAACTGCACCAGCACCAAGTTTCACATGCAACATGTAGAACCTTTCAAAATTAGCATCATAAACGGTAGATATGTTGGGTTCTACGGTAGGGTGCGTCGACTGCAAATTAAAATTTCCTACGTGTAGAACAACCAAGAACATGCTATGAGAGATGGATCATAGTTTGTTACCACTAGACGCGCAGTCTCCTCCTCGTCCGATCTCCCTCAAGCAGCCGGTCATCCGATCCCACGTACAAGTTCGTCGGAGCAGCGCAAGAGCACCGCCTCTAACGGTATCCGCGCGTGCAGAAGGAACACCGTGCGGCGGACTGCTAGGTCCGGTCACACAGTCGGCGGCGAGTGGAGGTGGCTATTCGCAACACATCCAAACCCTAGTCGCAGCGCCGAAGCGATCAACCGCATGAGTGTGCTGCACCTTCACTTTATATAGGCGTCCGTTGCAGGCTCAACACTTGGGCCTCGCACGGACCCTAAAGCCCAAAGTCTACTCGATCACGTTCCTAGTCCAGTTCGGATCACATCCGACCAGTGTCCTATGAACCGACCTCAGGTTCCTTCCCTTAAGCGTGTGACCCCTTAGGTTCAATTCGGCTTGGTCTCAGTTCGGATCACCTCCGACCTGCACGGTTGGTAGCGGCCTCTAGCAAGGCATGCCGACCACCAAGCAGACTATGAAGCTGGTTAGGCGAACTTGTACAACGTGTCACACTTCTGTTCCCTTTGCCTCACGATATATGTTGTCGGGCTCAAGGTGAGACTGTCATCCTTGTGCTAGCCCGACCTCTTTCTCGTTCCAGTGATACCGACCACAAAACCGGATTATCTCATAATCCTTGTCACATGGCCATGCTTATCCCGGTCGGATCACACGAGGGGCCCAGAGTATATCTCTCCTGATTGGAGGGGCAAATCCCATCTTGCTCGACCATGTCTCGCAGCATGGGACTGGACAAACCCGAAACCTACCTTTGTAACTACCCAGTCATGGAGTAGTGTTTGGTCGGCCCAAAGCAAGTCTGTCACCATCCCGAGTACATGCGTCAGCTCAGGTGTTAGGACATAGAACATATGTTGTATGACTCACAGATGACATATCACTGTGTCTCATAGTTGGGTCTGTCCGACTCAGACCTTATCTCGAAGACCTTTCCAAGTCCATATTATCCGGTTAGCATCCAATGCTCCATGGCTAGTGAGACCAGGCCATCGACCGTGTCATATGCTAGTCTAGTCGGCTGCGCGTCCACACAGCCCTTTCGACTAGGGACCTTTTAGGACAGTCATCATACAATGCATAGTCCCACAAACAAGTCACGTACTTGCTGATACACATCATTGATAATGTCCAAGGACTATCTTTACTCATAAACACATAGGAAATATCATCATACATGATTGCCTCTAGGGCATATCTCCAACAAGATAGACATATGTTCTCATCTGGAAAACTGATGAAGCGGAAGGCGAATATTGAGCCTTCATTCATGTTGAAGGTTTTTGCAACTTTAGGCCAGTGCCTGTGGATGATTGACCATCCGTCCTTGGTCCTCTTCAGGAACACTTAAATATTGAACCATGGGTGTTGTATGAAAACCTTCCTCGCCTCCTGACCATAGAGGTGGGTTGAGAGGTAATCATCAGTGAACTGCTTTGGAAATGCCTGAAAACAAGGATGTGCATAAATATCTTCTCTATATTGGAAATGAGGCAAAGGAATAAAAAAAGGAAAGGTATAATAGTTAGTACCATCTTGTAGTGAACTGATGTCTTCTTCATTGTGCAGACAAAGATCTTGTTGTTTTTTGTCGCTAATTTCTTTATCCTAACAATCTTTCTGAGTTTCTTGATTTGATTGATATTCATGGACAACTCATTTCCCCATATGCAAAAAGGGTCGAACAGTGGGTTAAAACCTCTGACAGTAGGACCTACATGTGCAAGACCAAGTTGTTAAAAACCAAAATATTAGAATGGTTCCTACAATTGCACAATAATGTGTTATTAGACAACGAACCATGCACGTGCTAACCTCGATTGTAAATCTTAGTGCTTCCCATTGTTTCCCTGCAACGCATATAAGGTAGTTAGTCATCAGGTTAAGTATTTACTACAGCCAAATTCAATTTATTCCTCATATGATATACAATAACAGAATGCACCCACAACTATTGAACATCGCATTGCAGGATTGAACCAAACAGTTAACTAAACACCACAACACAAATGAACCAAACGTTAACTGAGCACCACATTGCACAGTGTATAACCAAACCAAGCATGCTTGACAACTTTTAAATATAGCAATTGCATTCGTTTCTCATGTATTTTGTAAAGATAATTCAATTTATTTCTCACATGGAAGACAATACAAAATTGCAGCCTGAAGAATTGAACATCACATTTGCAGAATTGAACCAAACAGTTAACTGAAGACGACAACTAATTAACAAAATAGTTAATAAGTGAGCACCACACTGCATGACATATAGAACATATACACTAGAGCAATAGATTGCATGGTAAAATTAGATAGCACAATTCACTAGAATTTGTGAAGGAAAGGCAGGAGCAGCACACGCAACGGGTAAACCGAGCATGCTTAACCGGCATAGCTAGCAAATGGCAAGGTGCACCTCCAAGATCTGCGGGTTGGCACGAATGGCAGCCATCCTGAACTCATCCTCGCGTGCAGCCGCGGTTTGTTTCTACGCTGCCAAATACTCCTTGAGATCCAGGCTATACTGCGTGCACCATGGCTTAGGGCCGCGCTTATTTGGTGGAGGGGTCGGTGATTTGGGTGGAAGGTGTCGCGCTTGCGCTAGCGGTTGAGGCATGTTGGATGTGGAAGGAGGAGGAGGATGGGGGGCGAGTGTGGATTACCTGCCTGGATAGATGAAGCCGAGCAGCGTGAATGAGGGTTGCCAATGAGGAGGCGGCGCTGCAAGCAAGGAGTGAAGGTTTCAACTTGGAAAGGAAGGCGGTGATGTGGAATGCTACCTAGCATAGTTCTCAATGTAATTTTCTTTATTGTGGCATGAATGTTCAGATCCAAATGATTCAAGATAAAAGATTATAAAACATAAAAAATAATAATGCTTCGAAGCATACTAACAAATAATCATGTCCTATCAAAATAGCATAGCCAAAGAAATCTTGTCCCTACAAAATCATATAGTTAGGCCATACTTCATTTTCATTACACAAAATACTCCCATCATGCACAACCCCAGTTTCAGCCAAGCAATTGGTTCATACTTTCTAACGCGCTTCAGCTTTTTCAACTCTTACACAATACATGAGCGCAAGCCATGGACATAGCACTATGGTGGTATATGGTGGTGGTTGTGAGGACAAAAAAGGAGAAGATAGTCTCACATCAACTAGGCGTATTAACGGGCTATGGAGATGCCCATCAATAGATATCAATGTGAGTGAGTAGGGATTGCCATGCAATGGATGCACTAGAGCTATAAATATATGAAAGCTCAACAAAAGAATCTAAGTGGGTGTGCATCCAACTTGCTTGCTCACGAAGACCTAGGGCATTTTGAGGAAGCCCGTCATTGGAATATACAAGCCAACTTCTATAATGAAAAATTCCCACTTAGTATATGAAGGTGACAACATAGGAGTCTCTCTATCATGAAGATCATGGTGCTACTTTGAAGCACAAGTGTGGAAAAAGAGATAGTAGCATTGTCCCTTCTCTCTTTTTCTCTCATTTTATTTATTTATTTTCTTTTTTTCTTTTTTTTCTTTTTTTTCTTTGGCCTTTCTTTTTTTCTTTTTGGCCTTTCTCCCCTTTTTATTTTTCTTTTTTTTCTTTTTAAAGTCCGAAGTCTCATCCTGACTCGTGGGGGAATCATAGTCTTCATCATCCTTTCCTCACTGAGACAATGCTCTAATAATGAAGATCATCACACTTTTATTGATTTACAACTCAAGAGTTACAACTCAAAACTAGAACAAGATATGACTCTATATGAATGCCTCCGGTGGTGTACCGAGATATGCAATGAATCAAGAGTGACATGTATGAAAATTATGAAGGTGGCCTTGCCACAAATACGATGTCAACTACATGATCATGCAAAGAGCAATATGACAATGATGAAGTGTGTCATAATAAACGGAACGATGGAAAGTTGCACGGCAATATATCTCGGAATGGCTATGGAAATGCCATAATAGGTAGGTATGGTGGATGTTTTTAGGAAGGTAAATAATGGGTGCATGATACCAGCGAAAGTTGCGGTATAATAGAGGCTAGCAAAGTGGAAGGGTGAGTGTGCGTATATCCATGGACTCACATTAGTCATAAAGAACTCATATACTTATTGCAAAAGTCTACTTGCCCTTGAAGCAAAGTACTACTACGCATGCTCCTAGGGGAAGGGTTGGTAGGAGTTAACCATCGTGCGATCCCGACCTCCACTCATAAGGAAGGCAATTAAAAGAGCAACTCATGCAACAAATTTGTCACACAACTTTTACCATACGTGCATGCTACGGGACTTGCCAACTTCAACACAAGTATTTCTCAATTTCATAATTACCCACTAGCATGACTCTAACATTACTACCTCTATATCTCAAAACAATTATCAAGCATCAAATTGATCATAGCATCCAATTCACTTCCTATGATAGTTTTTATTATACCCAACTTGGATGCCTACCATTCTAGGACCAATTTTATAACCATAGCAAATACCATGCTGTTCTAAAATACTCTCAAAATAATATAAGTGAAGCATGAGATACTAGCAATTTCTTCAAAATTAAGCCACCGCTGTGCTCTGAAAGATATAAGTGAAGCACTAGAGCAAAAACTATCAAGCTCAAAAGATATAAGTGAAGCACATAGAGTATTCTAGCAAATTCTAATCAAGTGGGCTTCTCCCAAAAGGTGTGTACAGCAAGTATGAATGTGGTAAACTAAAAATCAAAGACTAAAATAATACACGACGCTCCAAGCAAAACACATATCATGTGGCGAATAAAAATATAGTTCCAAGTAAAGTTACCAATGAACAAAGACGAAAGAGGGGATGCCTTCCCGGGGCATCCCCAAGCTTAGGCTTTTGGATATTCTTGAATATCTTGGGGTGCCTTGGTCATCCCCAAGCTTAGTCTCTTGCCACTCCTTATTCCATAGTCCATAAAAGCTTTGCCCAAAACTTGAAAACTTCACAACACAAAACTCAACAGGAAATCTTATAAGCTCCGTTAGTGAAAGAAAACAAAAAACCACCACATAAGGTACTGTAATGAACTCATTATTTATTTATTTTGGTGTTAAACCTACTGTATTACAACTTCTCTATGGTTTATAAACTATTTTACTAGCCATAGATGCATCAAAATAAGAAAATAACACACGAAAAACAGAATCTGTCAAAAACAGAACAGTCTGTAGGAATCTGTAACTAACGCAAACTTCTGGAACTCTAAAAATCCTAACAAAATAGGAAGCCCTAGACAATTTGTCTATTGATCAGCAGCAAAAATAATCAACGCAAAAACATGTTTGTGTGATTTAACAAAACTAATTTCGTGCGTGCAAATTTTCTGTTTTTCAGCAGAATCAAATCAACTATCATCATAGGTTATCCTATAGGTTCTACTTGGCACAAACACTAATTAAAAAATAAAAACACATCTAAACAGAAGGAAGATGCAAAATTTATTACTAAACAGAAACAAAAACAAAAAAACAAATAAAATTGGGTTGCCTCCCAACTAGCGCTATCGTTTGACGCCCCTAGCTAGGCATAAAAACGAAGATAGATCTAAGTGGTGCCATCTTTTTAATGGAGTTATGCTTAGGTCCGGGAGGCTCTTTGCGTTTCCCTTCATGCTCAGAGATCCTTTGATCTAAGGCATCCAACCGCTTATTGCAAAGTGTGATCAGATTATTCATGCGGTTGATATTCCCACCAATATTCTTAAGTGGTTCAACAAGTTTTTGCAATTCACATAATTTCTCTAAAATTTGGGTTCCCTCAAGAGAGAAGGGTGATCCGTTTTGTAGGGTAAGTACTCCTACTATCCCCTCTATAATTTCATAAGTGGAACTAGGATCAACTTCAATAAATTCCCCTTTTTCAGCGAAATCAAGGAGTTGTTTGTGGGGTAAGGTTAACCCAACATAAAAATTGCGAATTAAAATCTTGAAATCTCCTTCTATAGCGCAACTACGATAAGATTCTAACATCCTAAACCAAGCATCTTTTAAATTTTCTCCTTGTCTTTGCTTGAAGTGGAGAACTTCAAAGTCGGGAGACGAAGGAATAAAGACCGAGCTAGCCATAATGATAAGGTAAACGATCTAACACACGAGCAAACGGAAAAAGGCAAGCAAAAAAGAGAGGAGAAGATTGGGAAACAGAGGGCAAATAAAACGGCAATGGTGAAGTGGGGAGGGGAAAACGAGAGGCAAATGGCAAATAATGTAAATGCGAGGGAGATGAGTTTGTGATGGTTACTTGGTATGTCTTGGCTTGAGCGAAGACCTCCCCGGCAACGGCGCCAGAAATCCTTCTTGCTACGTCTTCAGCTTGCGTTGATTTTCCTTGAAGAGGAAAGGGTGATGCGGCAATAGTAGCATAAGTATTTCCCTTAGTTTTTGAGAACCAAGGTATCAATCCAGTAGGAGGCTCCTCAAAAGTCCCACGCACCTACACAAACAAACAAAGAACTTGCAACCAATGCAATAAAGGGGTTGTCAATCCCTTCATGGCCACTTGCAAAAGTGAGATCTGATAGAGATAGTATGATAAGATAAATATATTTTTGGTATTTTATAATATAGATGCGAAAAGTAAAGATGCAAATAAAAGTAGATTGAAAGCTTATATAATAAAAGATAGACCCGGGGGCCATAGGTTTCACTAGTGGCTTCTCTCAAGATAGCATAAGTATTACGGTGGGTGAACAAATTACTATCGAGCAATTGATAGAAAAGCGAATAATTATGAGATTATCTAGCCATGATCATGTATATAGGCATCACGTCCGTGACAAGTAGACCGACTCCTGCCTGCATCTACTACTATTACTCCACACATCGACCGCTATCCAACATGCATCTAGAGTATTAAGTTCATAAGAACAGAGTAACGCATTAAGAAAGATGACATGATGTAGAGGGATAAACTCAAGCAATATGATATAAACCCCATCTTTTTATCCTCGATGGCAACAATACAATACGTGCCTTACAACCCTTTCTGTCACTGGATAAGGACACCGCAAGATTGAACCCAAAGCTAAGCACTTCTCCCATGGCAAGAAACATCAATCTAGTAGGCCAAACCAAACTGATAATTCGAAGAGACTTGCAAAGATAACTCAATCATACATAAAAGAATTCAGAGGAGATTCAAATATTTCTCATAGATAAACTTGATCATAAACCCACAATTCACCGGATCTCGACAAACACACCGCAAAAAGAGTTTACATCGAATAGATCTCCACAAGAGAGGGGGAGAACATTGTATTGAGATTCAAAAAGAGAGAAGAATCCATCTAGCTATAACTATGGACCCGAAGGTCTGTGGTAAACTACTCACAACTCATCGGAGGGGCTATGGTGTTGATGTAGAAGTCCTCCGTGGTCGATTCCCCCTCCGGCGGAGCCCCGACGAAGGCTCCAAGATGGGATCTCGCGGATACAGAAGGTTACGGCGGTGGAAATTGTTTTTCGTTGGCTCCCTGTATGTTTTCGGGGTACGTGGGTATATATAGGAGGAAGAAGTACGTCGATGGCCGCTCAAGGGGCCCAAGAGACAAGGGGGGCGCCCTCCTATCTCTTGGCCGCCTCGTTTGCTTCTTGACTTGCACTCCAAGTTCTCTGGATCACGTTCGTTCCAAAAATCACGCTCCCGAAGTTTTCATTCCGTTTGGACTCTGTTTGATATTCCTTTTCTTCGAAATACTGAAATAGGCAAAAAAACAGCAATACGGGCTGGGCCTCTGGTTAGTAGGTTAGTCCCAGAAATGATATAAATGTGTAAAATAAAGCCCATAAACATCCAAAAGGGATAATATAATAGCATGGAACAATCAAAAATTATAGATACGTTGGAGACGTATCAGGCAGAAACAGGGAAATGTGGCTTTTGATAAGGGGAGGGGACGGGGAGGTAGATATTTCCGTGGAAGCCGAAAATTTGGAATCGCTTCAGCGAAAAAACTGACGCACAAAGTGTCATCAGACACGGTCCCTTATTCAGAACTGTGTACGATATGTGAACATCACAAACGATTCAGATAGCTTAACCCGTGTGTGATGAGTTTGAACGTAAAAAATTTTGGTTCGGATTTCCATGGTTACAGTGGTCATCCACATCATTGCATAATTTGGGTACACAAAGGAGACTAACTTCTTAATCAAGCAAGTTCAACAATTAAACAGAGCTAGCTGACCTAAACATTACTCTAACAAATTAAAGACCGGCGCTCTTAATTAAACAAAACAAAGAGTACTACTATGGCTGGTGCTCATCGATCTCCGCCGCCGCCTCCATGTCTAGCTTGCGCCCGACAGTCTCCTGGGGGAGGAGATCCATGGCATCCATTGCACCATACTCGGCAAGCATCTCGCCATCTGCGTCCGCCATCTCTTTGGAAAAGGCCGCCACGAGCTAGGAGTTGGCGGACGGGATCTGGGCATGGACTGGCTCCGTCGTTGCAAGGTATGCGGCGGAGGAACGGATGGCTGCTCGAACGCTCTCGAGTATTGCCAGCTCTTCGACCGTGGGTTGCCGACCGTTGTCGGAGAAGCTTCGTTCGATTTGTGCGGTGACCGCCAGGAGCTGGGCGTGGGCGGCCTTGACATGGTCGTGGGCAGCCTCCATCACGGCTAAGGCCGCCACAGCGGAATAGACAGCTGTTGTGCTACTCTCGCCAGTTGTTATCCCTGAGCCAGATGTTGCTGCCGCCACCTGAGAAGCAATAGCGGCTGTTTGGGCTGCCATGGCCGCCCGGTCGCAGATTGCGGCCGCGCTCATGCACCTTGCTAGCATGTGCATGGCGGTTGTGGCCGCGCTCTCGCCGGAGTGGGCCACCTAAGTTGCCCTCACGACGCGGGTCTGATGTCTACTACACAACCTTCTTCTTGTAGATGTTGTTCGGCCTGCAAGTGCACAGGTTTGTAGGGCAGTTTCAAATTTCCCTCAAGTGGATGACCTAAGGTTTATCAATCCGTGGGAGGCATAGGATGAAGATGGTCTCTCTCAAACAACCCTGCAACCAAATAACAAAGAGTCTCTTGTGTCCCCAATACACCCAATACAATGGTAAATTGTATAGGTGCACTAGTTCGGCGAAGAGATGGTGATACAGGTGCAATATGGATGGTAGATAAAGGTTTTTGTAATCTGAAAATATAAAAACAGCAAGGTAACTAATGATAAAAGTGAGCGTAAACGGTATTGCAATGATAGGAAACAAGGCATAGGGTTCATACTTTCACTAGTGCAAGTTCTCTCAACAATAATAACATAGATAGATCATATAACAATCCCTCAACATGCAACAAAGAGTCACTCCAAAGCCACTAATAGCGGAGAACAAACATGGAGATTATGGTAAGGTACGAAACCACCTCAAAGTTATTCTTTAGGATCAATCTATTCAAGAGTTCGTACTAGAATAACACCTTAAGATACAAATCAACCAAAACCCTAATGTCACCTAGATACTCCATTGTCATCTCAAGTATCCGTGGGCATGATTATACGATATGCATCACACAATCTCAGATTCATCCAACCAACACAAAGTACTTCAAATAGTGCCCCAAAGTTTCTACGGGAGAGTCAAGAAAACGTGTGCCAACCCCTATGCATAGGTTCATGGGCGGAACCCGCAAGTTGGTCACCAAAACATACATCAAGTGGCACGTGATATCCCGTTGTCACCACAGATAAACCCGGCAAGACATACATCAAGTGTTCTCAAATAAAGACTCAATCCAATAAGATAACTTCAAGAGGGAAACTCGATTCATCACGAGAGAGTAGAGGGGGAGAAACATCATAAGATCCAACTATAATAGCAAAGCTCGCGATACATCAAGATCGTGCCATAGAGAGAACACGAGAGAGAGAGAGAGAGAGAGAGAGAGATCAAACACATAGCTACTGGTACATACCCTCAGGCCTCAGCCCCGAGGGTGAACTACTCCCTCCTCGTCATGGAGAGCGCCGGGATGATGAAGATGGCCACCGGTGATGGGTTCCCCCTTCGGCAGGGTGCCGGAACGGGCTCCCGAGAGGTTTTTGGTGGCTACAGAGGCTTGCTGGAAATATGCCCTAGAGGCAATAATAAAATTGTTATTATTATATTTACTCGTTCATGATAATTGTCTTTTATTCATGCTATAATTGTGTTATCCGGAAATCGTAATACATGTGTGAATACATAGACCACAACATGTCCCTAGTGAGCCTCTAGTTGACTAGCTCGTTTATCAATAGATGGTCACGGTTTCCTGACCATGGACATTGGATGTCATTGATAACGGGATCACATCATTGGGAGAATGATGTGATGGACAAGACCCAATCCTAAGCATAGCACAAGATCGTGTAGTTCGCTTGCTAGAGCTTTTCCAATGTCAAGTATCATTTCCTTAGACCATGAGATCGTGTAACTCCCGGATGCCGTAGGAGTGCTTTGGGTATACCAAATGTCACAACGTAACTGGGTGAATATAAAGGTATACTACAGGTATCTCCGAAAGTGTCTGTTGGGTTGACACGGATCGAGACTGGGATTTGTCACTTCGTATGACGGAGAGGTATCTCTGGGCCCACTTGGTAATGCATCATCATAATGAGCTCAAAGTGACTAAGTGGTTGGTCACGGGATCATGCATTATAGTACGAGTAAAGTGACTTGCCGGTAACGAGATTGAACGAGGTATTAGGATACCGATGATCGAATCTTGGGCAAGTAACGTACCAATTGTGTTGGGGATGTAACTATTTGTGTAAGCCGCCCAGGAGGGGCCGGGTTACGCAAAGAGATTCACCAAGAAGAAGCCCAAGACCAAGCATGAAGATGGCGGTTCAATAAAGGGCTTAAGGCCCACAGGTGACTTAAGGCCCGTTGTAGTAAACCGCCATAATGGCTTGACTTGTATCATAAGGTAGATTTGACTAGTCACCGAGCCGGACACTGTTTATAAGCCGGCCGGGACTCTATAAGCCACAGGGCGTCAATCCGTGTATATAAGGGGACGACCTTCCTAGTTGCGATGGCTCCACAACTAAGTCCTTCCATGAGGACATCTGACGTGACAATTCCACGACAGTTGGCACCCACCGTGGGGCCAGCGCACGGTGGATTTGAGTTCTTGAAGGGCAACTTCGAAGGGCTCAAGGGATACGTAGTGGGCCGGATGACCAAGAGTCGTCGCGGCAAGATCTACATCGACGACGAAGGCTAGGGTCCCGACGCCGGCTCAATTGTGTATGGGTACCGGGTCCCCTTCGGCAGAATCCACATCTTCATAGGCCGGATCGGTGAGCCGGGCCCTGAGCCGGACAACTGCACCGACCTCGTCGAGACGGCTCAGCGAGCGAGGAAGACCCGAATTCAACCTATTATGAAGCATGCCTTCGTGGGCTGCATCCACCGATAGGGACTCTCTAAAGAATCTGGAGATGGTTGTGAGATGGTCGTCCTCTCAGACGGTGATTCGTCCGCCGGCTCAACGGATTCGTTGTACCAAGTGCAAGATGGCATGCTCGGGGGCTGTTCCGATGGCACCAGTATTCCGGACCCCTATGAGCCGCCAAGATGGGCAGGAGTCTTTATGGCTGGGACTCAGCCCGGCTCAAACTCTACAGCTGCTGCAGCAATAACGTCCGGGATAGGAGCAGCCGGGGCAGGTGGCCTCGTGCGCCCGCCGGCTCAGGTGCTGATAGATCTCATGGACAAGCTTACGACCCTATTAACCGCAACGGTTATTCCCGCGAATAAAGATGAGCATGACGCGGAGGTGGCACGGGTGCATGAGGAAATAGCTCAGGCCAAGGAGGCCTTTGCAGCTGAGGACACTAGATTAGCCATAGAGCGGGCGGCTCTAGATGCCCGGGCGCAGTGGCTATAGTCAGAAGCTTACGAACTCACAATGAGCTTAACCGCGTCCAATGAGGTGATGAGGAGGAGACATCAGAAAACCCAGTCCCGTTTACCTCTGAATTACGACCCTCGGTGAGGGAGTCCTGGACTAGGGGGTGTCCGGACAGCCGGACTATCATCGTCTGCCGGACTCCAAGACTACGAAGATACAAGATTGAAGACTCCGTCCCGTGTCCGGATGGGACTTTCCTTGGCGTGGAAGGCAAGCTTGGCGATACGGATATGTAGATCTCCTACCATTGTAACCGACTCTGTGTAACCCTAGCCCTCTCCGGTGTCTATATAAACTAGAGGGCTTTAGTCCGTAGGACATAACATCCATTACAACAATCATACCAGAGTCTAGCTTCTAGGGTTTAGCCTCCTTGATCTCGTGGTAGATCCACTCTTGTACTACCCATATCATCAATATTAATCAAGCAGGACGTAGGGTTTTACCTCCATCAAGAGGGCCCGAACCTGGGTAAAACATCGTGTCCCTCGTCTCCTATTACCATCCGCCTAGACGCACAGTTCGGGACCCCCTACCCGAGATCCGCCGATTTTGACACCGACATTGGTGCTTTCATTGAGAGTTCCTCTGTGCCGTCGCCGATAGGAAGGATGCCTCCTCCCGTTTTCAAAGACGGTATTTTCGCCAGTGGGGCCTTGGCCGCCGGCCAAACTATCCGGCTAGGTGGTTTTCTTATGACCGCCTGTCCGGCCACCACTTCGACAATGACTTCTCAAGTCGTCAAAAGCAATCTTCACGTCATCTCGGAATTTGCCGAGCGGCTGGATCCAATAGAGCTCTCGTCTGTCAATGAGCTCTTGGAACGCATCGCCGCCCTGGGAGTCGCTACAGACTACAATCAGATTGGGCTTAAAACCGATCTGAGAGAGATTAACTCTCCCCAGGTCACCCACCACGTCGCAGTGGTAGAGGAACAACGCGGCGACTCTTCTCCTGTATTGAAAACTTGCCATGTCCGGGCTCCCGAACCCTCCATGCCGGATTCCCGCGGAGGGGCGGACTTCGATCAAGCACTGAACTTAAAGTCAGGCATCGGACCGGACTCGTTGGACAACGTCCAGCAATCCAAGCTTCCAAATTTGGAAACTTCCCGGCCTTCAAGCCTTGAGACGGGTAGGGCTCTGGACTTAATTCCACCCACCCGCCCAGACATATGCGATCTATCTCTAATCCGGCAAGAGCCCGCTGAAACAGTACATCGCTACTGGGCTAGATTCCTCCTGGTTATGGATAGGATAAAGGACTGCCGAGAGGAAAACGCAATCTCAATTTTTTGCAATAATTGCACGGACAAGGGAATCTTGAACGCCGTCAGCCGTCGCGAAATTACACGCTTCGCCGACCTGGCATCCATAGTACGAAAGTACTGTGTGATGGAGAGTTTCCGGAAAACCGAAAATCAGTTTTGGGACAATCCGGCCCCGAATACAACCCTAGTCCGCAACAAAAGGGTGCATTACACTCAGGCACCAGATACAAAAACCAAAAAGCAAAAACCCCATAAAGGGCACGGAACCGTACTGGAGGGATGGCTTAGCGGACCCTGTAAAATTCACAGTACAGAAGGCGCCGTCCCAACACATAGCCTTCGAGCATGTTGGATATTACGGCAGGTGGCCAAAAGTGGCGAGGAGCTTCTAGCCCCGGAAAACCACTCCAACAATACCGGTACGGTATCAACAGTCTTCGAGACTTTCGCATAAAATAATATGCAGAAACGAACAATCCGCAGCCTCGCCGAAGTCTACCAAGTAGCAACAACAAATCCATGGAGCGACACAGCCATCACCTTCAACGCCAGTGATGAACCTAAATTCCGAACAGCCCGAGCACCAGCCGCAATGGTACTTAGTCCAATAGTGGACGGCTTTCGACTTACAAAGGTCCTCATGGATGACGGCAGCGGATTAAACCTCATCTACGAGGAAACTCTTCAAAAAATGGAAATAGACTGGAGCCGTATTGAGCGAAGCAGCACAACCTTCAGAGGAATAATCCCTAGCCGGGAAGCGCACTGCACCGGAAAAATCACACTCGATGTGGTGTTTGGCTCGCCAGACAATTACAGATCTGAAGAAGTCACGTTCCAAGTGGCCCCGTTCAACAGCGGATATCACGCTATATTAGGATGAGAGGCATTCACAATTTTTCAAGCCGTACCCCATTACGGGTACATGAAGCTCAAAATGCCTGGGCCCGGCGGAATAATCACTCTCGTTAGTGATCCGGACATAGCACTCGGCGCCGAAAACAAGACAGCCGCATTAGCCCTGGAGGCACTATCTGAAGCCCTAGCGGCAGAAGAACTCACCGCGCTGCACTCTACGGTGAATAGGGACGATGTGATACTCGATAAGAGATCCAAGTCCACCTCCTTTAAACCAGCGGACGAAATAGTAAAATTCCAGGTCCATCCAATGGACCCAACAAAGACGGCCTCCATCGGGGCACAATTGAACCCTGATGTAGACGCCGCACTGCAAGAATTCCTTCGGGAAAATTGGGACATTTTCACCTGGCACCCCTCGGATATGCCCGGAATCCCACGCAGATTGGCAGAACACAGCCTAAACATCCTAAAAGGATTCAAGCCAGTCAAACAGGCTCTTCGACGATTTTCCGAACCCAAAAGACAGGCAATGGGAGAAGAGCTAGCCAAACTATTGGAAGCCGGATTCATCAGAGATATCAAACATCCAGATTGGCTAGCAAACCTGGTAATGGTACCAAAGAAGGACAAATCTTGGCGCCTATGCGTCGATTTTAAAGACCTCAACAAGGCTTGCCCAAAGGATCCCTTCCCCCTCCCCCGCATCGACCAGATAATCGATGCTACCGCAGGGCACGATTCATTGTGCTTCCTTGACGCATACTCCGGCTACCATCAAATGAAGATGGCGGAAGCGGATCAAGCCGCAACGGCATTCATCACTCCATATGGACCATTCTGCTTCAACACGATGCCCTTCGGACTTAAAAACGCCGGCGCAACATATCAGCGCATGATTCAAACATGTCTGGCCACCCAGATCGGCAAAACAGTAGAGGCATACGTAGACGACGTAGTCATCAAAACCAAACACGTCGAAACTATAGTAGACGACTTGAGGCTCACATTCGACAACCTCAGAGCATATGACATCAAGCTGAATCCGGAAAAATGCGTTTTCGGCGTACCAGCCGGAAAGCTACTGGGCTTCATTGTATCCGGTAGAGGAATTGAAGCAAACCCAGCCAAGATCCGAGCTCTGTCACAGCAAGATATCCCAAAAGACCTCAAACAAATACAAAAATTGACTGGATGTGTGGCGGCTCTAAGCCGCTTTATCTCCCGTCTAGGAGAAAAGGCATTACCCCTCTATCGCCTCCTTAGGCGCACCGAACACTTCGAGTGGACGGATGCTGCCACTGCCGGACTCGAAGAAATAAAAGCCATATTGGCAACAAATCCGGTCCTGGTTGCGCCCAACCTAGGCGAACCAATGTTATTATACATCGCAGCAACACATCAAGTCGTAAGCGCGGTACTCGTCGTCGAACGAGAGACAAAAGGTGTCACACCCTAGCTAGTTCATGCATTAGAGTGTTGCATCATGTCTATTTTTTTCATCAGAAACTTGAAATGGGGATGACAGAACCCCCAGCCCCCTCTGAAACCAACTAGGGTTTACTAAAAATATTTTCAATGAACTTGAAATGCCCTTCTAAAATGTCCATCATTTTTGTCTTGGTTCAGAACCTCAGCCAGAAGTGATGCACATTTTCCTAGGTCATCTTAGGGTCTTTGAATTAAATCATAAATATTTGAATTTGGGCATTTAAAATTATATAAAATATTTCAAATGCTCAAATATCTCCAAACTAAAATGTTTCATGTTGGAAATAATCCAACTATGGACCAGGAGTAGTTTGGTGATTTTAGGAGTTGCCTAAGTATTTTTAATAATTCAACAAAGTTGCAGAAAAATAGAAAAGGAAAATAACAGGAAAAACTTACCTGGCGCCCGCTAACCAGCCCACCTGCCGGCCCAGCCCAGCGCCGCGCCAGCGAGCTGCTTGCCGGCCAGGCAGGCAGGCAGGTGCTCGACGGCAAGCACCGCATGGGTGCCACGCACCTGCTCGCCGCCTCGCCGCTTCCCTCGCCCGGCTAACGTCAGGGATCACTCCCCCTCTCTTCCCCGAACCCCCCAGACGCCCCCTCTCCTCTCCAGCTCCTCCCCCTCGCGCTCCCCAGCCATGGCCGACGCCACCGCCGCCGTGCCCACGTCGTAGCCGTGCTCCCCGTCGCCCGTCCGTCTTCTCGTCGTGTCCAGGAGCTCCGCCGCCGTCCACTTCGTCGAGCTAACCGAGCCCCGTGTGCTCGCGAGGCCCGAGTCCACCGCACCGACCTCGCCCGAGTCCGCCGTCGCCGGAGATCCCCTTCAATGCCGCCGCCGCCTCAGCTCGTCCCCGACCCCGCCGGTGGCCTCTACGAGTGCTCTGTGAGCCTAGCTACCCCTCCTACCCTTCCTCTCTCGCTCCCGAGCCGTGTAGCCATTGCAAGAAGGTCACCCCGCACGCACCGCCGCAGATCTCGTCGCCGACGTGCTCCCGGCCATCCTCCGGCCATCTCATGGTGTCCATCGCACTCACCACGCTGCGTTGGACCCAACCGTGCACTCCCCGCACCTCACCGCACACCCTAGCCCGAGTTCGCTTTCACCTGAACTCCGGTGGCCGCCAAAGTCGCCGCCGACGCCAACTCCGGCCACCCTGACCCCAACGGACTCCGCCAAGAGCCGCGGCTCGTCCTCGGCTCCACTCCGATGGCCTCCGCGCCCCTTTTGGTGGCCGGAACAGCCAAAACCACTTTCGCCGCCGCGTCGGGCTCGCCAGCGGCTAAACGCCGGTGCAGCCATGTTGACTTTGACCACGGGTGGGCCCCGGTTGACTCTGTTGAGTCAATGACAGGTGGGGCCCCCTTCTGCTAATTATCCGGATTATTTTAAACTAAATTAAATTAGTTAATTAGCCACTGACACCCTGGACCCACGCGTCAGGTTTGACCTGGACCGGGTCTGTTGACTTGCTGAGGTCAGCATGACGCATGGCTGACGCAATAAATTAATTTCTGGTTTTATTCTAATATAGGAAATTCCAGAATATAGTTTAAACTTCAAAAATTCATAACTTTTAATCTGTAACTCCAAATCAAACAAGTTATATATGAAAAATGATCAGAAAAATCCAATCTATCCATCTGTACTGTTTTCATGCATGATTAAACAAGTTAACTTGATGTTTAATGCAGAATAATATAAAACACTTTAAAGGGCTATGTATGAGTTTGAAATTTGAATCTTTGGTTCAAATTGGTTCAAACCCTTCTGGTCTTAGTTGCATTAGCCCAACACATTCATATTGCCATGTTTCATGCATGCATCATATTGTCGCACATTGTTTGGTGATGGCTGTGTATCGGTGTTCTTTGCGGCAGGTTCTGCCTCCGAGGAGTACCGTGATTACCCTAGCGAAGAACCGTATCAGTGCATCGACCCATCAGGCAAGCAACCAACCGTTTGATCATATCGATACAATCCCATGTTCTCGCTCTTGCTCTCTTTTACTGCATTAAGACAACGCGTTTCAAACTGCTGTGTGCTACGGTAGTTGAACCCATTTCCTCTGCATGACCTGTCATTGCCACAGTAACTAGATGAAACCCACTAGCATGTGTAGGAGTTGTTTGAGCCATATGTATGTGTTGTTCCTACCTTGCTATGCCTGCTATGCTTAGAGTCGTGTCAGGTCTGGTTCATCTGGGTGATGGGCTAGAGTGAAATGATCATGACGGTAATGAGAGTGATGTGGTGAACACGATTTGGTAAAGGTATCGATGAGAGGCCATGTAGGAGTACATGGTGGGTTGTTTCATTGAAGCCGACCTTAAGCACTGAGATCTGTATGTGTGATTTAAGACTCAGCTACTACCATGCATTGGGCCCGAAACCAATGGACCCTCTCGACTTCTTATTCACCCTAGTCCTCTATCCAGGAGTTGCAAATAGTTTCTGGTGTTTGTAGCCTACTGGAGGCCGTGGACAGCCCTGACCATAGGGGTGGGCTGTGATGCGGTAGGTACGTGGCCGGGTGTACCGGATGCCCGTTTGGTATCTCGGGAACCCTGTTCACATCGTTTGGGGCCGTGAGCGAAACTTCGGCCGGATCTCCTCATGGATGGAACCCAAATAGGCGATAAACCTGGACTAGAGACTTAGGTGTTTAGGTAGGTCGTGTCCGACACCCATGTTGGGCTTCCGCTTGAAGGTTGCTGAGTACATGTCGTGTAAACGGCGGTAAGTGGTGAGAGCGTGTATGAAGAAGTACACCCCTGCAGGGTTAACCTAATCTATTCGAATAGCCGCGTCCGCAGTAAAGGACTACTTGGTTGCCTATACAGTTCATAGACAAGTAAATGGAAACTACTAAAAGCCTCAAGATAAGTGTGAGTGCCGAGGATGGCTCCTTCGTAGGGAGACGAAGGTGGATCCTCGGTAGTGTATTGAAGTGGTGAGTAGTGGACTCGTGTGCGCAAAACCATTTCAAGTTGGAGTCTCGTAGGATAGCTTAGCCAAGAGTCAAAGCTGGCGTGCTGCAATAACTCCACCAACCCTTCTTGATAATGTGCATGTATGTAGGATCTGATGTAAGTCTTGCTGAGTACCTTTGTACTCATGTTGCTATAATTTACATTTTTACAGAAGACGCTGCAACCCCTTCTGATGGGTTCTTCGTAGATGTTGACATCAATGAGTAGGCTAAGGCCCAGGTGGTGATCCTGAGCTTGTGAGGGACCACGTAGTATAGCTAGGCTTTCCAAGCCTCTTTTATTTTACTAGTTGTCTGTACTCAGACATGTTACTTCCGCTGTTGGTTTGTATGACTGTATGACTTGAATGCTGGGTCGTGTGACCCGTACTTGTGTGTATGCTATGTATGGCTCTCTGAGCCTTTAAATAAAGTACTTGTGTCATAGAGTCATGTTGTGATGCCTTGTTGTATTTGCACATATCGAGCATATTGTGTGTATGATTGAAATGCTTGGTATGTGTGGGATCTGACTATCTAGTTGTTTATCTTTAGTAGCCTCTCTTACCGGGAAATGTCTCCTAGTGATTCCACTGAGCCATGGTAGCTTGCTACTGCTCCAGAACACTTGGCTGGCCGGCATGTGTCCTTCTTCGTTCCTGTGTCTGTCCCTTCGGGGAAATGTCACGCATTGAGTACCGGAGTCCTGTTAGCCCGCTACAGCCCGGTTTACCGGAGTCCTGCTAGCCCAGTGCTACAGCCCGGAACTTACTTGCTGATGACCGACACGTTCGATGCTGGGTCACGGATGCCTGTCCCTGTAAGTCTGTGCCACTTTGGGTTTACAACTAGCCATGTCAGCCCGGGCTCCTTTTCACATGGATGCTAGCGACAATATCATATACGTGTGCCAAAAGGCGCAAACGGTCCCGGGCAAAGGTAAGGCGACACCCGTGGGGATATCGTGCGTGAGGCCGCAAAGTGATATGAGGTGTTACAGGCTAGATCGATGTGACATTGAGTCGGGGTCCTGACAGCGTTGGCATCAGAGCCGGACTGCCTGTAGGTTCTCCAAGCCAAACTGGTTGATGTTGAGTCTAGAAATGCTTTAGTTATATGTAGGGGAATTGTTTGTGGGTTGGAACGTAAGGCTCTTTTTACTCCTTTATCTTATGACATTCTAATCTGAGTCAGTCCATTCTTCCATCGGGGGTTAAGGAATTAGGATCTCTTCTCTCTATCAGGTTCACGTGTTCTAATCAGTAGTACCTTATAGGTTTGACGGATACAAGCCTAATTCAGTTCTACTACCACATTATGTTGCTAAGATGGACCTGGAACTTTGATATGATGTTGTTGAGTGTGTATGAAATCCTTGTCAAATGACTCAAAATCCTTTTCGAGCATTTACAGCTGTTATGCTGTCGAAATTTTGCTAGAAATTCTAATGCCTTTGCATTATGGTTGTGCTTTCAGATGGCCACTCGCGACCAAAATCAAGTGGTTCGCCTGACTCGATGCCTAGATGTACCCGGCCATACTGCTATGTTGGTCAGGGTAATGACTGAGGTTGGATATCGTTGGTATCCTGAGTACACGGTCGAAGAGCAATTTCGAGACTTTAATCAAAGCCAGTATCTTTGCACTGTCAGGATATTTCCATCTTATCCTGGATCCACCGAGCCCCTTCACTGCTCTTATGGACTCGGGGTTACTGTTGAGATGGCTGTGCAGGATGCCGCCTACTCTATGATGACCATCATGCGAGTCAGGACTGGCCAATTTCGGGACTCTGATTTCCGGTATATGCCATCATCACTTCCGAGAGCACAAGGGTATCTCCAGGCTATCTATGCTGACCCCACTCAGGAGGATTCACGGACTCGCACCACTGCTGAGTTGCTCGAGGATAAGGACCGTGAAAACCGGGCCTTGAGAATGGAGCTTTTCAACACCCGCGCTGATCATTGGGCCACCTTGACTCGATTTGCACCGGCTGTGCAAGCTGGATACATGGATATGAGAGATATGTATCATGTTAGGTCTGCTCTACCAGACGTGATGGGTTGGCGTGATGTAGGAGGCATCACCCCACCTCGTGGTCCCCGCAGGCCACCGTTTGTTGGTCCAAGACCTCACCCTAGCCCTTTTGGTCCACAAGCTCCGCGAGATCGTCTGTTTTCGGATGCTCACGTTGAACTTCCAGGCTATGGAGGAGACTTCTATGAGAACTACTACGGAGACGTCTGAGTTAGTAGTAGTTCCACTAGTATTGTAATGGTTGTATTTCCACCGTCCTGCGAGGCTTGCGGAATATGACTTAGTGTGTATCAATTCCGGAGGTGTATGAAAAATAATGTATAGGAGCTTGGAATGCCTCCGATGAGGTGTAATCTCCCTTTCACCGTAGTAGTGCTTTGTTTGGTCTTGTACTAAACCTTGTATGGTGTGTATGACGATGGAATAAAGAAGCAGTTTTTGTATCTACCATGTCATACAGATGATCATCTTGCATTCCGAGTTATCCATTACATTCTACATTTCAATGTCAAAATCTTATCATCCTGGACTAAACCCTTGTCTTGTTTTTCCTAGGATGGTTAACACGCGCAAAAACCCTGCTCCCCAAGAGCAGGCCGAAGGCAGTGAAGTCAGGAATGCAAGTCTGCCTCACCCTCCTTCTCTGGCCGAAGTTATGCTGGAAGCCGAGAGAAACAAGCGGGAGACCAACCGTTTGTTGGAGCGCATCGAACAAAACACAGCACACCATCAGAGAAATAACTTGGTGTCACTCAGTGATTTCATCAAGTTACACCCGCCTACCTTCCACCACTCCGTCGAGCCTCTCGACACCGATGACTGGCTTCGCAGCATTACTCACAAACTGCGTTCTGCACTCGTAGCTGAGGCTGATAAGGTAACTTTTGCTGCATATCATCTCGAAGGCCCCGCCAGTCTCTGGTGGGAGAATTATGAAGCTATGCGCCCAGCGGACCATGTCACTACTTGGGCTGAATTCAGCGAGGCTTTCCGTGAACATCACATTCCGGAGGGTCTCATGGATCGTAAACGTGAGGAGTTCTGTAGCTTCACTCAAGGTCGACTCTCTGTTGACGCTTACAGCAGGGAGTTCGGTAACCTTGCACGTTATGCAACTGAGGAAGTTTCTACCGATGCCAAGAAGCAGGCAAGGTTCCGTAAGGGACTTAGTCCTGAGCTCCATCGTGACCTCCGTCTGCATGAGTGCACCTCTTTTCAGAAGCTTGTGAATAAAGCCATCAGTGCTGAGACGGGACAGACTGATTTCGATGCATCACGCAAGCATGGCCGTGATTTGGATTCTTCATCCGGTGCTGGACCCCAGAAGCGCCGTGTATGGGTGCTTAACACTGCCCTGCCACCCAGATATACACCGAGGCCATCCTTTCAGGCGCCTCGCCCAGCTCAGCAATATGCACCAGCCAAGCCTTATGGTGGTCCAACCAACAATGCTCCTCCACGCACCAGTTTCGTGACTTGCTTCAAGTGTGGGGAATCAGGCCACTATATGCGCGAGTGCCCCCAAACCAACCCCAACCAGACAGCAAAAACTGTTGGCCGTGGCAAGCCGACAGGGAAAGTGTTCTACGCCAAGCCGGCCACCACTGCACGTGGCCATGTTAATTGTGTCTCTGTGGAAGAAGCTCAAGAGGATCCCAACGTCGTTCTCGGTACGCTCCTTGTTAACTGCCACCTGGCATCTGTTCTTTTCGATACTGGAGCATCTCATTCATTCATATCCAAAAACTATGCTCGCTTGCATAACACCGCCTTTTGTGACATGCCTTCTACCATGGAAATTTCCACTCCTGGTTTTAGATGGCAAACTTCTAGAGTAAGCCATGGAAATGAAATCCAAGTCGACAGACTTGTTTTCCTTGCATCTTTGATAGCTCTCAAATCTTTGGATATTAATATCATTTTGGGTATGGACTGGATGTCAGCCCATCATGCCAAAATTGATTGCTTCTCTAGGATTGTTCAACTCACCCATCCTTCGGGGAAGATAGTCAATGTCTTGACCCGAATAGCCAAACAACAGTTATATTCTCTTAACGCCAGCCCTTTGCCAGACCTTGAGGATGTTCCGGTAGTTCGTGACTTTCCGGATGTCTTCCCAGAGGAATTGCCAGGTGTTCCACCCGACAGGGATGTTGAGTTCGTAATAGACCTCATTCCAGGAACCATCCCGATTGCTAGAAGACCCTATAGGATGGCACCACTAGAACTAGCCGAGCTTAAGAAACAACTCGATGAGTCCTTGAGAAAGGGTTTCATCCGACCTAGCTCATCTCCTTGGGCTTGCCCCGTCCTCTTCGTCAAGAAGAAGGATGGTACGGACCGGATGGTTGTAGATTATCGACCGGTTAACTTGGTCACAATTAAGAACAAGTATCCTCTTCCCAGGATCAACGACCTGTATGATCAGCTCGCTGGATCCTCAGTCTTCTCTAAAATGGATTTGAGGTTGGGCTACCATCAAATCAAAATCAGGAACGGGGACATTCCGAAAACGGCCTTTGTTACTCGTTATGGCCAATACGAGTACACCGTCATGTCCTTCGGTTTAACCAACGCTCCAGCCACCTTTTCTCGGTTAATGAACTCAATCTTCATGGAGTATTTGGATAAATTCGTCGTGGTTTACCTCGATGATATACTCATCTACTCCAAGAACGAGGAAGAACATGCCGAACATCTAAGGCTAGTGTTGAAGAAACTTCGAGAGCATCGCCTTTATGCCAAATTCTCTAAATGTGAATTTTGGTTGTCAGAAGTGACCTATCTAGGACATGTAATTTCTGGCAAAGGTATTGCTGTTAATCCTGAGCGAGTTCAAGCCGTCCTTAATTGGACTCCACCTGAATCGGTCAAGCAAGTTCGGAGTTTCCTTGGCCTAGCGAGCTATTGTCGTTGCTTTGTCGAGAACTTCTCCAAGGTTGCTAAACCTCTAACCGAACTCCTCAAGAAAGATAAAAAGTTCGAGTGGACTCCACAATGTGAGCACAGCTTTCAGGAACTGAAAAGACGCCTGACATCTGCTCCCGTACTGGTACCACCAGATTTCTCTAAGGACTTTGTTATTTACTGCGACGCCTCGCGACAAGGACTAGGCTGTATTCTCATGCAAGATCGACACGTAATTGCTTACGCTTCACGGCAATTGCACCCACATGAGGAGAATTATCCTACTCATGATCTAGAGCTTGCAGCTATAGTCTATGCACTTAAAACCTGGCAACATTACCTCCTCGGTAATCGTTGCGAGATATTCACTGATCACCAAAGTCTGAAGTACATCTTCACCCAACCGGATTTGAATCTCAGGCAAAGACGTTGGGTCGAGTTGATCACAGATTTCGACTTAGGAATAACTTACACCCCAGGGAAAGCCAATGTCATGGCTGATGCGCTAAGTCGTAAATCTTATTGTAACAACCTGATGTTACAACAAAGTCAACCACTTCTCCATGAGGAATTTCGGAAACTTAACCTTCACATTGCTCCTCAAGGATTCCTTTCCACCTTGGTGGCGAAACCTACCCTTACGGATCAGATCATCAAAGCACAGAAAGTAGATCCGGGAATTTCCCGCATCAAGAGAAACATCCACAAAGTAGTTGCGAATTGTTTCTCCATTGATGATCAAGGGGTCGCATACTTCGGGAATCGGCTAGTGGTTCCCAAGGTGCGAAACCTGAGGCGATTGATCCTTAAGGAAGCTCATGAATCTCCTCTCACTATTCATCCCGGTAGCACTAAGATGTATCAGGACCTACGCCAGAGGTTCTGGTGGACTAGGATGAAGAGAGAAATTGCTCAGTATATTGCTAATTGCAACGTCTGCCGTCGTGTAAAAGCAGAGCATCAACGGCCTGCTGGCACCCTTCAGCCCCTAGCTATTCCTGAATGGAAATGGGATAAAATTGGTATGGACTTCATCACCGGTTTTCCCAGGACCAAGAGAGGGAATAATGCTATCTTCGTCGTTGTCGATCGTCTTTCCAAAGTAGCCCATTTCTTACCTGTTCGTGAGAGTATAACTGCTAGTCAGTTAGCAGACTTGTACATCTCCCGAATAGTGTCTCTCCATGGTGTTCCGTTGGAAATTAACTCGGATCGAGGAAGTCTTTTCACCTCTCGATTTTGGGAAAGTTTCCAAAATGCTATGGGAACCCGCCTTTCCTTTAGCACCGCTTTTCACCCTCAATCAAGTGGTCAAGTAGAACGCGTCAACCAGATTCTAGAAGACATGCTTCGAGCTTCTGTTATCTCATTCGGAATGGATTGGGAGAGATGCCTTCCATTTGCCGAATTCGCTTATAACAACAGCTATCAGTCTAGCTTGGGCAAAGCCCCTTTTGAAGTTCTCTATGGACGACGGTGTCGAACACCCCTTAATTGGTCAGAAACCGGGGAAAGACAATTCTTTGGCCCGGATATGATCCAGGAAGCAGAAGAGCAAGTTCGCATCGTTCGTGAAAAGTTGAAAACAGCCCAATCTCGTCAAAAGAGTCAATATGACCGAAAACATAGGGCTATGACGTTTGAGGTTGACGAGAAGGCTTACCTTCGGGTTACTCCTCTGAAGGGAACCCATCGTTTCGGTATCAAAGGCAAATTGGCTCCTCGTTACATTGGACCTTTTCGCATTCTCGCTAAACGAGGAGAAGTTGCCTACCAATTGGAACTACCTCCGCATCTCTCCAGAGTCCACGATGTCTTCCACGTTTCTCAACTCAGGCGTTGCTTCTCGGATCCTATCCGTGGAGTGGACCACGAAACGCTTGATCTCCAAGATAATCTCATGTATCGAGAGTACCCCATTCGTATCCTCGATCAGACCGAGCGTACCACCCGACGACATAATATCAAGTTTCTCAAAGTTCAATGGTCGCACCATTCTGAGGATGAAGCAACTTGGGAAACGGAGGATCGTCTTCGACTCGAGTATCCCGCCTTCTTTCCGGAGGAACCCAAATCTCGGGACGAGATTCCTTTGAGTGGGGGTGAGTTGTCACACCCTAGCTAGTTCATGCATTAGAGTGTTGCATCATGTCTATTTTTTTCATCAAAACTTGAAATGGGGATGACAGAACCCCCAGCCCCCTCTGAAACCAACTAGGGTTTACTAAAAATATTTTCAATGAACCTGAAATGCCCTTCTAAAATGTCCATCATTTTTGTCTTGGTTCAGAACCTCAGCCAGAAGTGATGCACATTTTCCTAGGTCATCTTAGGGTCTTTGAACTAAATCATAAATATTTGAATTTGGGCATTTAAAATTATATAAAATATTTCAGATGCTCAAATATCTCCAAACTAAAATGTTTCATGTTGGAAATAATCCAACTATGGACCAGGAGTAGTTTGGTGATTTTAGGAGTTGCCTAAGTATTTTTAATAATTCAACAAAGTTGCAAAAAAATAGAAAAGGAAAATAACAGGAAAAACTTACCTGGCGCCCGCTAACCAGCCCACCTGCCGGCCCAGCCCAGTGCCGCGCCAGCGAGCTGCTTGCCGGCCAGGCAGGCAGGCAGGTGCTCGACGGCGAGCACCGCATGGGTGCCACGCACCTGCACGCCGCCTCGCCGCTTCCCTCGCCCGGCTAACGTCAGGGATCACTCCCCCTCTCTTCCCCGAACCCCCCAGACGCCCCCTCTCCTCTCCAGCTCCTCCCCTCGCGCTCCCCAGCCATGGCCGACGCCACCGCCGCCGTGCCCACGTCGTAGCCGTGCTCCCCGTCGCCCGTGCGTCTTCTCGTCGTGTCCAGGAGCTCCGCCGCCGTCCACTTCGTCGAGCTAACCGAGCCCGTGTGCTCGCGAGGCCCGAGTCCACCGCACCGACCTCGCCCGAGTCCGCCGTCGCCGGAGATCCCCTTCAACGCCGCCGCCGCCTCAGCTCGTCCCCGACCCAGCCGGTGGCCTCTACGAGTGCTCTGTGAGCCTAGCTACCCCTCCTACCCTTCCTCTCTCGCTCCCGAGCCGTGTAGCCATCGCACGAAGGTCACCCGCACGCACCGCCGCGGATCTCGTCGCCGACGTGCTCCCGGCCATCCTCCGGCCACCTCACGGTGTCCATCGCACTCACCACGCTACGTTGGACCCAACCGTGCACTCCCCGCACCTCACCGCACACCCTAGCCCGAGTTCGCTTTCACCCGAACTCCGGTGGCCGCCAAAGTCGCCGCCGACGCCAACTCCGGCCACCCCGACCCCAACGGACTCCGCCAAGAGCCGCGGCTCGTCCTCGGCTCCACTCCGATGGCCTCCGCGCCCCTTTTGGTGGCCGGAACGGCCAAAACCACTTTCGCCGCCGCGTCGGGCTCGCCAGCGGCTAAACGCCGGTGCAGCCATGTTGACTTTGACCACGGGTGGGCCCCGGTTGACTCTGTTGAGTCAATGACAGGTGGGGCCCCCTTCTGCTAATTATCCAGATTAGTTTAAACTAAATTAAATTAGTTAATTAGCCACTGACACCCTGGACCCACGCGTCAGGTTTGACCTGGACCGGGTCTGTTGACTTGCTGAGGTCAGCATGACGCATGGCTGACGCAATAAATTAATTTCTGGTTTTATTCTAATATAGGAAATTCCAGAATATAGTTTAAACTTCAAAAATTCATAACTTCTAATCTGTAACTCCAAATCAAACAAGTTATATATGAAAAATGATCAGAAAAATCCAATCTATCCATCTGTACTGTTTTCATGCATGATTAAACAAGTTAACTTGATGTTTAATGCAGAACAATATAAAACACTTTAAAGGGCTATGTATGAGTTTGAAATTTGAATCTTTGGTTCAAATTGGTTCAAACCCTTCCGGTCTTAGTTGCATTAGCCCAACACATTCATATTGCCATGTTTCATGCATGCATCATATTGTCGCACATTGTTTGGTGATGGCTATGTATCGGTGTTCTTTGCGGTAGGTTCTGCCTCCGAGGAGTACCGTGATTACCCTAGCGAAGAACCGTATCAGTGCATCGACCCATCAGGCAAGCAACCAACCGTTTGATCATATCGATACAATCCCATGTTCTCGCTCTTGCTCTCTTTTACTGCATTAAGACAACGCGTTTCAAGCTACTGTGTGCTACGGTAGTTGAACCCATTTCCTCTGCATGACCTGTCATTGCCACAGTAACTAGATGAAACCCACTAGCATGTGTAGGAGTTGTTTGAGCCATATGTATGTGTTGTTCCTACCTTGCTATGCCTGATATGCTTAGAGTCGTGTCAGGTCTGGTTCATCTGGGTGATGGGCTAGAGTGAAATGATCATGACGGTAATGAGAGTGATGTGGTGAACACGATTTGGTAAAGGTATCGATGAGAGGCCATGTAGGAGTACATGGTGGGTTGTTTCATTGAAGCCGACCTTAAGCACTGAGATCTGTATGTGTGATTTAAGACTCAGCTACTACCATGCATTGGGCCCGAAACCAATGGACCCTCTCGACTTCTTATTCACCCTAGTCCTCTATCTAGGAGTTGCAAATAGTTTCTGGTGTTTGTAGCCTACTGGAGGCCGTGGACAGCGCTGACCATAGGGGTGGGCTGTGATGCGGTAGGTACGTGGCCGGGTGTACCGGATGCCCGTTTGGTATCTCGGGAACCCTGTTCACATCGTTTGGGGCCGTGAGCGAAACTTCGGCCGGATCTCCTAATGGATGGAACCCAAATAGGCGATAAACCTGGACTAGAGACTTAGGTGTTTAGGTAGGTCGTGGCCGACACCCACGTTGGGCTTCCGCTTGAAGGTTGCCGAGTACATGTCATGTAAACGGCGGTAAGTGGTGAGAGCGTGTATGAAGAAGTACACCCCTGCAGGGTTAACCTAATCTATTCGAATAGCCGCGTCCGTGGTAAAGGACTACTTGGTTGCCTATACAGTTCATAGGCAAGTAAATGGAAACTACTAAAAGCCTCAAGATAAGTGTGAGTGCCGAGGATGGCTCCTCCGTAGGGAGACGAAGGTGGATCCTCGGTAGTGTATTGAAGTGGTGAGTAGTGGACTCGTGTGCGCAAAACCATTTCAAGTTGGAGTCTCGTAGGATAGCTTAGCCAAGAGTCAAAGCTGGCGTGCTGCAATAACTCCACCAACCCTTCTTGATAATGTGCATGTATGTAGGATCTGATGTAAGTCTTGCTGAGTACCTTTGTACTCATGTTGCTATAATTTACATTTTTACAGAAGACGCTGCAACCCCTTCTGATGGGTTCTTCGTAGACGTTGACATCAATGAGTAGGCTAAGGCCCAGGTGGTGATCCTGAGCTTGTGAGGGACCACGTAGTATATCTAGGCTTTCCAAGCCTCTTTTATTTTACTAGTTGTCTGTACTCAGACATGTTACTTCCGCTGTTGGTTTGTATGACTGTATGACTTGAATGCTGGGTCGTGTGACCCGTACTTGTGTGTATGCTATGTATGGCTCTCTGAGCCTTTAAATAAAGTACTTGTGTCATAGAGTCATGTTGTGATGCCTTGTTGTATTTGCACATATCGAGCATATTGTGTGTATGATTGAAATGCTTGGTATGTGTGGGATCTGACTATCTAGTTGTTTATCTTTAGTAGCCTCTCTTACCGGGAAATGTCTCCTAGTGATTCCACTGAGCCATGGTAGCTTGCTACTGCTCCGGAACACTTGGCTGGCCGGCATGTGTCCTTCTTCGTTCCTGTGTCTGTCCCTTCGGGGAAATGTCACGCATTGAGTACCGGAGTCTTGTTAGCCCGCTACAGCCCGGTTTACCGGAGTCCTGCTAGCCCAGTGCTACAGCCCGGAACTTACTTGCTGATGACCGACACGTTCGATGCTGGGTCACGGATGCCTGTCCCTGTAAGTCTGTGCCACTTTGGGTTTACAACTAGCCATGTCAGCCCGGGCTCCTTTTCATATGGATGCTAGCGACACTATCATATACGTGTGCCAAAAGGCGCAAACGGTCCCGGGCAAAGGTAAGGCGACACCCGTGGGGATACCGTGCGTGAGCCCGCAAAGTGATATGAGGTGTTACAGGCTAGATCGATGTGACATTGAGTCGGGGTCCTGACAGAAGGGCATTAATTCCCTCTTCAAAAACCAGTGTACTACCTATCCACTGTGTTAACCCCCTACAAGTCCCGTTACCCGCACTATCAAAAGATAGCATACGCGGTGTTCATGGCATCCCGGAAGCTCCGACACTACTTTCAAGAGTGTTCGATAACGGTGGCCTCCGAAGTACCACTCAACAACATTATAAACAACCGCGACGCGACGGGCAGGATTGCAAAATGGGCCATTGAGCTCTTACCATTCGATATAACTTACAAACCTCGGCGAGCTATAAAGTCACAAGGTTTGGCTGACTTTCTCGCTGAATGGACCGAAGCCGAACTCCCTAAAGAGTACGACGCATACTCCAATTGGATTATGCACTTCGACGGCTCTAAAATGTTGGCCGGATTGGGGGCTGGCATCGTATTGACGTCCCCAACCGGAGACACAGTCCAATACATACTTCAGATAATGTACACGGACTCTAACAACGCAGCTGAATACGAGGCCCTTTTACATGGCCTCCGGATGGCAATCTCCATGGGCATTCAACGCCTAGAGGTGCGCGGGGATTCAAACCTTGCATATCCCAAATAAATGGAGACTTTAACGCCAAGGATCCGAAAATGGCAGCATATCGCAACGCTATCCTAAAAATGTCAGCTCGGTTTGAAGGACTTGAATTCCATCACGTAGCCCGGGATAATAACCAAGCAGCCGACGTACTGGCACGCATCAGGGCAAAACGTGACATCGTCCCTCCAAACATCTTCCTGGAATGGCTCTTCAAGCCATCCGTACTATGGGAAGAGGAGTCCGGAAATAACAAACCGGAAAAAGCCACACCAACCGGCGATTCAGCCGATGACATAACACCTTCAGCCCACGACATAATGGCAGTAATCGCCCCGTGGACAGAACCATTCCTAGCCTACATGCTTAGGGAGGAACTTCCCGAAGACCAAAATGAGGCCCGCTGTATTGTCCGGCGATCTAAAGCCTACAAAGTCCATGAGGGAGAACTTTATAAGAAAAGCACAACCGGAGTCCTTCAAAGGTGTATCTCCGAAGAGGAAGGGCGAAACCTTCTGGCTGAAATTCATGCCGGACTAGGCGGATACCACGCCGCAGCTCAGGCCCTTGTAGGAAAGGCATTCCGTACAGGATTTTATTGGCCGACTGCCCGGGCAGATGCTCAGGACTTAGTCCAAAGATGCGTCGGTTGTCAGCTCTTTGCTAATCAGAGCCATATGCCACCCACCGCCCTCAAAACTATACCCATTACCTGGCCGTTCGTGGTCTGTGGGCTTAACATGGTTGGACCCCTTAAAGGAGGAACCCACAAGAAAAGGTACCTATTGGTCATGGTGGACAAATTCACCAAATGGATAGAGGCCAAGCCAGTCAAAACGGCAGAGTCCGGACCAGTGATAGACTTTATCTCCGGGGTAGTACACCATTTTGGTGTCCCCCACAGCATCATCACCGATAACGGCACGAATTTTACGGCCGATCAGGTTAAATCATGGTGCAAAAATATGGGCATTAAGCTCGATTACGCTTCAGTCTATCATCCTCAAACCAACGATCAAGTGGAACGAGCAAATGGTCTAATAATGAGCGGCATCAAACCCAAACTAGTGCGGTCACTTACGAAATCTGACACGCACTGGGTAGAGGAGCTCGATTCCGTACTCTAGGGGCTGCGGACAACGCCCAACCGTACTACCGGATTCACACCATTTTTTATGGTATACTGCGCAGAGGCAGTTCTACCCTGCGACATCATTCATGACTCACCTCGAGTGCGCATGTACGAAGAAAGAGAAGCCGAGCTGGATCGGTAGGACAGCTTGGACGCATTGGAGGAAGAACGCGACGTCGCCAAGGCTCGTTCCGCATTCTATCAGCAGCAGGCTCGAAGATATCAAAGCAGAGAAGTACGGGCCAAGACTTACAACGTTGGTGAACTGGTTCTACGCCTGCCAGACAAGAAAAAGGACAAGCTCAAGCCCAAATGGGAGGGCCCCTTCATTATCAATCAAGTCCTGACCGGCGGAGCGTACCGTCTATGAAATGCGTCGGACAACCGACTCGAGCCGAACCCATGGAACGCAACCCGCCTCCGAAGATTCTATGCCTAGCGCCGGACTAAGAGTTCGTCCCCTTCCCCCGTTCAAATTTTTACACTTCAGCTGTCTTTTGTTTCTCTTTCTTCTCATAACCCTTTTACTAAAAAGCCCTTAAGGGCCTACTTGCGCATTGTTCGCATACACTTGATGTGCCATCCGCACTCATTATACCTGGGGGCTTCTTTACCAGAAGCTTAATTATAAGGGCTTCATGCCCAGAACATGTGTCAAGCTTCCACATGTACCTTTTATTCACCATTATATGCAGCGATATGACTTAAGTTTTGGCCAAGCTGGGTTGCCTGGCTCCTGTGCTTACCCCTACGTTCCCGATTGTTAGGCTAGGAGGTAAAGGGAGCACCTCTGCGATTGTTACTGCCGGGTCAGCCGGATGTGTACCTCAGACTGGGTGAAGCCGAAAGCTAGCGTTCTTAAGGAAATATTCGGTCGGTGACTTGAAAGATGATTTTTTACCTACTTATTTATCTGCCCCCAGATGTTTTTCTGCTCTTTTCGCAGTCCGGACATGCACTTTAGGGCATGCCTCCCAGGGAAAGGAACCCTTAACGGAACTATTCTCCCTGGAAGATGTTTCTCACTAACCATGTAATATAACATAACTAGTTGGGCACTTGTCTGATAAAGCATTAATGACCCCTACGCCTGGTCTCCACGCATGCCTCGGTTGTTTTTTAACCGAGAAGGTATTCGGACACACTCCGGACTCTAGGGTCCCGAGGCTGAATCGAAAAGGTCGGCAAAGACAAACGATCTACAATCCGGCTAGAAGGCATTTTACATGTCATTTTAAAATACATTGTCACATTGACTGACTGTATTCCTCCTCAATCCCGTCTAACAGGCTGTCCAATTTATTGTCCTGTTGGGAAAATTTAGCGGCCAACTCTATTTAGCCGTATACTAAACTCACAGGGATCACCTTCCCGTCGGGCCCCATAGGTCCGTCCTCGGCCATATGGTTGGGATCCACCTTCTTGTATTGCGTCTTCACCATGGCCCAGGCCTCCCTGGCACCTTGGCGGCAGGCCGAAATCTTCCATGAACAGAAGCATTGCCGCACTCCCTGAAGCTTCTCCACAAGCTCCCAAGGCCTTCGGGTAGGGAGAGGGCTGGCCATAAAGCCTGGACGACGCCGCTCATTGCCTGCCGAACTCGTTCGAGCAGCTGCAATAGCTCGGGAAGTTGATCACACGTCGATACGGGCATCTCCTCCGCAGGACGACCTGTGAGTATACCTACAGACATATCTTGTCAATTGACTTCCTCGCCGAACTCCTCTTTTCAAAGGAGTTCGCTCAAGCACTTACTATAAATGCCGCGACGAAGGCGCTGATTCTCCTTAACGGAGCCGGACAGCTCGGCCCGAACGCCTTTCAGCTCTTCTCCAAGCTGGGCGTGGGCATCTTGGAACTTGTTCCTTTCTTGCTGCACTCTATTCAGCACCCTCTCGCCGGCCTTTAGCTGGCGCAGTAGTTCTTGCCTATCCGGATCTTGTCCGGCAGCACCTGCAATGTCATTATTAGACTTGCGCGCATGCCGCACAGCGCTTATATTATTAAAATAATGTGTTACCAGGAGGGGTCTCTGTGTTTCCTCCTGCAGCAGCAAGTGCGGCCTCAAGTTGGGCCTTGCACTCTTGCAGCTCCTGAGACAGTTGGGCATTCTTCTCGGTAAGATCCTGCGTTTCAAATGATCCTTAAATCAGTTAATATAACTACTTTAATCTCGGGGGCTACTGGCATATATAACTATTAAATTCTCTTACTCGTATGTCTTTTACATACTGCTCCATGGCTCTGGTAAAACCATCTTGAGCAGCACGGAGGTGCGCGTCCCCCGCGTTAAAGGCATTCAACGCCTCAGGGGAGAAGCACGCGTCACGAAATACTGTCCGGCGACGCCTATGGTTCATGGCGCTCTCCACCTCAGACTTGGTGGCGGACAGTCTGTCGGCATCCTCCGTTGGAGGAGTGTCCGGCTCGCGCCTTGCGCTCGCCTCCCCCTCCAGACCAGGTGCTGGAGCCTGACTGGAAGAGGTTGGATTGGCAACCTCCACGCCCGCAGTCCGGCGGGCACTTTTTCTCCTACAAAAGTCATGAGCACTCAAACGCTTCCTAGGAACGTTGCTCCAAATATTGAACTATGAGCTATAACTTTGCGGCAACGTTTCAGTCCGCGCCGCACTCCTCTTCCGCCTACTGGTCCGGACTGGCCTTTGTCCGGATCGGCTTCCCGCCCTGAAGGCGCTTCCTGCAAAACACCATCGTATGCGAAGGTCAGAAATGAGCAAGGAAGAAATAATGGTGTCGGGACTTCAGTCACAATCACCTGGGAAGTTAGATATAGTCCGGGGTAGTCAGCCGTAATGGCGACTAAAGCATTATCCATGCTAAGCTGGTGGAACACCCCGTCGATTAGCTCCACCTTTATGTCCGGATCCTCTTCGGAGGCCGGATCCTGGGATCTCTCTGGATCCTCAGGTTGCGGAGCTGGACTCCGCATATCCTCCACAACCCGGCGCAGCTCCTGCGTCGAAAAACGCAATGTAAGAAACCTAAACTTTGAAAGTATGGGTTGGGCACGTAAGGTGTTCGCTTACCCAACGATGAGGGTTATTCATGGAGAACCCATTCAACGGGTTCGTCTGGAGGAAGTCCTCCTTCTCTCCCTTGTACAGGCCGGACAGGATCTTCGCCAGGTCCTCGGCTGAACCCGGCCCTTTGCGGCCATGACGGGTGGCATCGTCCTCCCCGTTGAAATCCCACATGGGGTGGCCCCTATATTGTAGTGGCTGCACCCCCCGCATAATGCATGTTGCCATGACTCCAATCATGGTCAACCCGGAATGGGCTAGTAACCTTATCCGGCCCATCAGATAATGGACGCTCTTGTCTTCCTCCAGTTGGGGCCTCCGCAGACGCCAACTAAGGCGTTTCTTCAGAGGAGCATTGCTGAACTCCGGGAGGCCGATCCGAACAGGGTCCGGCAACGGAGCGTCTTCTATGTAAAACCATTCCGAAGGCCAGTCTTCGAACGCCTTCTTAGGGGTTCCGGATGGATATCTGGTCCCGGCAATGCGCCAAATTTCGGCGCCGCCCACTTGATATATGGACCCCTCGTGAGAGCGGGGCACAAGGCAGAACAACCTCTTCCACAGCGCGAAATGGGGCTTGACGCCCAGAAGTAGCTCGCAAAGAGCTACGTAACCCGCAATATGCAGGATAGAGGCGAGCGTGAGGTGATGGAGCTGGAGATCGTAGAACTCCAGGAGCCCGCGGAGGAACGGATGTACAGGAAATCCGAGCCCCTTTATCAGATAGGGGACGAAGCATACCCGCTCCCTTTGTTGGGACTTGGGGTAGCCTCCGCTTGCTTCCCACCTTTGTAGGTGGCCAGCCCGACTCGAACTGGAACCATGAAGGCCGGAGGGAGATATCCCTCCGCTTGGAGCTTCACCAGCTCGTTGTGCGAAACAGAGCATCTCCTCCAATCTCCTGGCAGAGGGCTGGGGCGCGAGAAGAGGAGCCGCGTCGACGGTCCATGATGGAATGGATTCTTGGTCAGAAGCGCTCCGATGAGTACTCGCGGAAGGAAGATGGTGTGATTTGGATCTGGATTCTTGCCTCTCTTATAGGCAGATTATTTGCACAGCTAGGGGGTAAAACATAAAAGATACCCTGGCTTTTCGCATTCATGCGACGCGTGGAAGAAGGCCATTATTGGGCGTGGAAGCCAAGAAGCGCAACATTGATAAGGAAGCCGGACACTGTTCGGCAGGTACATGGAACTTAAAGGAGAACCCGCCTTGCAACGCCGAAGACTATATACACATTGGACTTATCGTCATTGAAGCCTGGTTCGGGGGCTACTGAGGGAGTCCTGGACTAGGGGGTGTCCGGACAGCCGGACTATCATCGTCTGCCGGACTCCAGGACTACGAAGATACAAGATTGAAGACTCCGTCCCATGTCCGGATGGGACTTTCCTTGGCGTGGAAGGCAAGCTTCGCGATACGGATATGTAGATCTCCTACCATCGTAACCGACTCTGTGTAACCCTAGCCCTCTCCGGTGTCTATATAAACCGGAGGGCTTTAGTTCGTAGGACATAACATCCATTACAACAATCATACCAGAGGCTAGCTTCCAGGGTTTAGCCTCCTTGATCTCGTGGTAGATCCACTCTTGTACTACCCATATCATCAATATTAATCAAGCAGGACGTAGGGTTTTACCTCCATCAAGAGGGCCTGAACCTGGGTAAAACATCGTGTCCCTCGTCTCCTGTTACCATCCGCCTAGACGCACAGTTCGGGACCCCCTACCCGAGATCCGCCGGTTTTGACACCGACACTCGGGTTCTTTTTGCTACACCCGGAGCCGGCCCAAGTAACCCGCCAGAGACCAATCAGTTTATGACAGCCGGAACAGGAGGGCCGGCTCAGCCTCGGGAGATGGCACCTCCTCATGTGAGCATGGCGCCACCGCGTTATGTGCCGATACCACCGGTTCACTTTTCCAACCCCATGGAGAACCTAATCGCGGCTTTGGCGCGATTGGCGGCTCTTCCCATGGACGGTGATGACCCAACAGCAGTGGAGACCCGGAGGGTCAGAGAACTTCTCCAGACGGCTTTAGCTCAGCAAGAGACCTATTCTTACAGTCGGGACAGGATTCATTCAACTCCTCCGCCTTGGTTAGCACCGCCTCGTCAGAACCGGTGCCCGAGTTACAGTAGGCACATGGAGTCTGAAGCTTTGTGAAGCAATGCCCAACGTCGTAACCAGCCCGGTGGCTATAATCCGGTGTGTCGGTGTCAAAACCGGCGGATCTCGGGTAGGGGGTCCCGAACTGTGCGTCTAGGCGGATGGTAACAAGAGACGAGGGACACAGTGTTTTTACCCAGGTTCGGGCCCTCTCGATGGAGGTAAAACCCTACGTCCTGCTTGATTAATATTGATGATATGGGTAGTACAAGAGTAGATCTACCACGAGATCAAGGAGGCTAAACCCTAGAAGCTAGCCTATGGTATGATTGTTGAGATGTATGTTCGTCCTATGGACTAAGGCCCTCCGGTTTATATAGACACCGGAGAGGGCTAGGGTTACGCAGAGTCGGTTACAATGGTAGGAGATCTACATATCCGTATTGCCAAGCTTGCCTTCCACGCCAAGGAATAGTACCATCCGGACACGAGCCGGAGTCTTCAATCTTGTATCTTCGTAGTCTGGGATTCCAGCGGATATTGATAGTTCGGCTGTCCGGACACCCCCTAGTCCAGGACTCCCTCAGTAGCCCCTGAACCAGTCTTCAATGGCGATAAGTTCGGCATGCATAATGTTCGGCATTGTGAGGCGGGTTCCTCCCTTGAATAATCCAGAGAAGATAATGAACACCAGGATAGTGTCCGGCTCTGCAAAATAAATTCCACATTCCACCGTAGAGAGAATAAAATATACACTTAGTTCAATCTGCTGACGTATTATGCGGCGTGCCATCACACCGCGACCAAGCCTCTGTTTGAATTACTGTACCACCTCAGCACGTTTAGCGAAGCGGTTTCCTTGGCATGTTCTGTCGAAGCAGAGACCGTGTTCCCCTTATTCCGGGATTCTCATCAATACGTGTGTGGGTAACCAAACCACTCCCGTCGCCACGCCTCCTCTATCAAAGGGGAATCCCAAACGGTCACGGAGACGGCCCTTGGTATTTCTCCCCCTTTATAAGAGGACCAAGGCCAGCCCTTGTTCTTCAATCTCGCATCGAATCTTTCCCCCGCTCCCAGTTCCAACACCCAGAGCCTCAGATTCGAGCGCTTCGGATCCTCAATCATGTCCGGCTCCGACCTCCAGGGCCGGTGGATGCCCTCCTCCGTCACGGAGGAGGACATACTGAAGTTGCGTGAGGCCAAGTACCTGGCCTACGAGGTTTCGCACAGGTTGCCTGCCCAAGGGCAGGCTGTGCAAGCCCCCGAGCCCGGCGAATACGTCGTTTTCGTACCCCACCTCCGCCGGGGTTTAGGCTTCCCGACGGATCCCTTCGTGAGAGGGCTCCTGTTCTACTACGGGCTGGACTTTCACGACTTGGCTCCAGAGTCTATCCTCTATCTCCGCATTCATCATCGTCTGCGAAGCCTTCCTCCGCGTCATCCCCCACTTCGGCCTATGGCTGAAGACCTTCAAGGCGGAGCCGAAGATGATCGAGGGGCGCCAAGCGGAGTGCGGCGGGGCGACCATAAGCAAGAAGGTCGATGCCCCGTGGCTTGAGGGTTCCTTCCAAGAGGAACTCGGACTGTGGCAGCAGAAGTGGTTCTATATCACCGCTCTGAGGGGCAGCAGGCAAAAGCCGCCGCCCTCATTCCGCCCGGGACCTCCACGCCAACTGATATCGTGGGTCAACCAAGGGCTCAACTGGGGGTCGTCCGAAGACGTGCCCTCACTGCAGGGCCGGATTCGAGATCTCCAAGCAAGGGAGATCGACCTAGTCAAGGTGATGCGGGTTATGCTGATCAGGCATCTTCCGCCCTGCAAACGTCGTCCTCTCCGTTTATGGGAGTTCAATCTGGAGGGACATCGGATTCTCCAACACTTCATGGGTGCAACACCCGTGGAGATGTACAAGTTGTTCTTCGGACCACAGGTGGCATGTCCGGATTCAGCCGAGGACGGAGGTCTAAGCCGCATTCGCCCGGATACTCAGGTAAATAGCTCAGGGTCCGAACATTCTGTTTATGTGCCTTTCTAGAGTTCGCATCCTTACCCTTTGTTCTCTACAGGAATGGGTGGCGCGATCAAGGCTGGTAAGGTGTCCGGCCCCCCTCCCAGAGACCGCACTGGAGCCCGTGCTGGTCAGAATGTTGGAGGTTGCTCCCGCAAAAGGGGGCAATGGGGAAAATAGAGGAGCTAATATTTCGCCCAAGGGGGCGACAGAAGAGGAGGGGACCAAGAATCCCTCCCTTCAGGGGGAGAAGAGAACCGCCTCCGAAGATCCGGAGGCCAAAGCCCCTAAGCGTGGGAAGAGATCTTCCCCGGGGGGTCCGGCGCCCGGAGAGAATCCGGACGCACAATCATCACCAAAGGATCGGCCCTCCAGCGAGCCGTGAGTATAAAAGAGAGAATTAATTAGTAAGGAAATACCTTCATTTGTGCTTCCGTAGGTAACTGTCAGGACCCAGACTCAATGCCACATCGATCTAGCATGTAACACCTCATATCACTTTGCGGCCTCACGCACGGTATTCCCACGGTTGTCGCCTTACCTTTGCCCGGGACCGTTTGCGCCTTTTGGCACACGTATATGACAGTGTCGCTAGCATCCATATGATAAGGAGCCCGGGCTGACATGGCTAGTCGTAAACCCAAAGTGGCACAGACTTACAGGGACAGGCATCCATGACCTAGCATCGAACGTGTCGGTCATCAGCGAGTGAATCCAGGCTGTAGCACTGGGCTAGCAGGACTCCGGTGAACCGGGCTGTAGCGGGCTAACAGGACTCCGATATTCATCGCGTGACATTTCCCCGAAGGGACAGACACAGGAACGAAGAAGGACACATGCCGGCCAGCCTAAGTGTTCCGGAGCAGTAGCAAGCTACCATGGCTCGGTGGAAACACTAGGAGACATTTCCCGGTAAGAGAGGCTACTAAAGACAAACAACTAGATAGTCAGATCCCACACATACCAAGCATTTCAATCATACACACAATATGCTCGATATGTGCAAATACAACATGGCATCACAACATGACTCTACGACTCAAGTATTTATTCATTAGGCTCCGAGGAGCGAGATATTACAAACATGGGTCTCATGACCCAACAATCAGAGCATACAAGTCAAAGCACAAGCGGAAGCTATCATGTCTGGGTACAGACATCTATAACTGAAAAAGGCTGAGAAGCCTGACTATCTACCAGATCCTGCCGGGGCACAAGATCGTAGCTGAGGTAACAAGCTAAACGTCGAAGTCCACGCGGTACTACTAGTGAGACCGAAATCTCTCTGCAAAAACATAAAATAGGCAAACGTGAGTACAAATGTACCCAGCAAGACTTACATCAGAACTATCTACATATGCATCATTATCAACAAAGGGGATGGTGGGGTTTAACTGCAGCAAGCCAGCTTTGACTCGGTGGCTATCCTGAACTACGACTGCAATGTAACTCTTTTAAGGTGGCGCACACGAGTCCACATATTCACCATATCAATACACCACTATGGATCCGCTCCCGTCTCCCTACGAGAACGCCATCCATAGCACTCACGCTTATCTTGCGTATTTTAGAGTATCCACTTTCACTTGTCTATAAACTGATATAAGCAACCCAGAAGTCCTTTTCCGCGGACACGGCTATTCGAATAGATGATGATAACCCTGCAGGGGTGTACTTCTTCATACATGTTTCCACCACTTAGCGTCTGCACATGACATGTGCTCGGCAGACTTCAAGCGAAAGCCGATGTGGGTGTAGACCACGACCTACCTAAACACTCAAGTCTCTAGTCCAGGTTTATCGCCTATTCGGGTTCCATCCATGAGGAGATCCGGCCGGAGTTTCGCTCACAGCCCCAATCGATGTGAACAGGGTTCCCGAGATACCAAACGGGCATCCGGTACACCGTGCCACGTACCTACCGCATCACAGCCCACCCCTACGGTCAGCGCTGTCCACGGCCTCCAGTAAGCTACAAACACCAGAAACTACTTGCAACTCCTGGACAGAGGACAAGGGTGAATAAGAAGTCGAGCGGGGTCATATTTCAGGGCCCAATGTATGGTAGTAACTGAATCATGGATCACAAACACAGAACTCAGTTCCTGAGGACGGCTGCAATGAGACAACCCACCATGTACTCCTACATGGCCTCTCACCGCTACCTTTACCAAATCGTGTTCACACACTTAGCTCACACACAGTAGGACATGTTCACACACCTCTGATTCATCCCCGATGAATCAGACCTGACTCAACTCTAAGCAGTAGCAGGCATGACAAACAAACATGAATGAGTAGGCACAACAGGGCTCAAACAACTCCTACTCATGCTAGTGGGTTTCATCTATTTACTGTGGCAATGACAGGTCATGCAAAGGATGAAGGGGTTCAGCTACCGCAGCAAGTAACAAATATGTCGTTGTTGTCCTAATGCAGTAAAAGAGAGCAGGAGCGAGAGAGTGGGATTTTATCGGAATGAACAAGGGGGTTTTGCTTGCCTGGCACTTCTGAAGATAACATTGAGTCTTCATCAGTGTCAACGATCACATCATCGGTATCACGTCTATCGAGAGGGGACAAATACCGGCAAACAAAAAGAACACAATCAATGCAATGCACAATATCATGCATGCTATGACATGGCAATATGAATGTGTTTTGGGCTAATGCAACTAGCAACAGATTAAATGAAGTTGGTTTGAATACAAGATTCAAATTCAAACTCCATATGTGGATATTTAAATGCCATTTAATTGATTTGTGCTAAACAGCATCTATAAGTTGTTCCAACATGCATGAAAATGGTACAGATGGATTCCTTGAATTTTTCTGATAATTTTTCATATATAATTTATTTAATTTGGAGTTACGGTTAATTTTCTATGATTTATTGAAGTTTAGGGCATTTTCTGAAATTTCCTGATTATTTTTAAATCCAGAAAAGAATTATTGCGCCAGCATGACCTCATGCTGACCTCAGCGGGTCAACGGGCGCCGTCCAGGTCAAACTGACCTGTGGGCCCTGCGTGTCAGTGTCTGGACTAACTAACCTAATTAAGATTAATCCTAACTAACTTGGTTAGCCGGGCAGGGCCCGCATGTCAGTGAGTCAGTGTCTTAGTTAAAATTAGTTATTATCTTAACCAAGAGTTAGCAGGGGACGGGCCCACACGTCAGTGACCCAGGGGGGTCAAATCCCTGGTCAACCGGGGCTAATCCACCGGCGACATGACGCCGGCGAGGCCCGAGACGGCGGCGATGCGCGGAATCGCAGCACAGGCCACGGATCGAGGCGCAGATGGCACCGTTGGAACCCCGAGCCTCGTCCGCGTCCTCTGGTGCTAGTGGGGTTGCCGGAGACGACTCATATCGACGGCGGCGTCCACTTCCGCGGCGGCGGAGCTCGGCTAAGTGCGGGTGTGGTGCTGCGGCTCATAGGTGGGTGAACGGAGGTGCTAGGCAGCACCTAAAGGGTGGCAGGAGCATGTCGGAGCTGCTATGCGAGGCAGAGGTGCTCGGGGCACGGAGCTCGCCGGCCATGGCGGACGGCGGCTTCGGGTGCTCGTGGGGCGGCGGCTACAGGGCGCGCGCGAGAGAGAGAGGTGAGGGGAAACGACGGTAAGCTCACAGGGGGGCAGCAGGGTGGCTCAGTGGGCTCGGGGACGCGCCAGACGTCACGAATCAACGGCGGTGAGCTTCGGTGGCCGGCGACAGAACGGCGATGGTGGCGGCGTTGTAGGGCTTCCGGAGGGCCGTGGGTCGGTGGGAAGGAAGGAGGGGGTCGAGGCGGAGCCTTTGAGCGCATCGGCGAGGCTAGGGGTGGCCGGTGGCCACGAGGGAGCTCGTCGGCGGCGGCGAGCGTGTTCGGTGAGGTGGGAAACGGCGAGAGAGGGAGCAGGGGAAGAGTGAGAGAGGTCGGGCGGATCGGGACGACACCGGGGCATTCATCCACGCGGCCAGGGGAAGCAGGAGGTGGCCGAGGCAGCGTCGGCGCGCGCCACGCCTCGCCTCTGTTCGTCCTCCTGGCAGAGGAGGAAGAGGACAAGGGAGAGGAGGTGGGCTGGGCCGGCTGGGGGAGCTGGGCCAGGTAAGTGGCGCCAGGTAGGTGGCCCAGGTGGCCTTCTCTCCCTTTCTCTGTTTTATTTTTTTCTTCTGTTTTGTTTTATTTAATTTATTTTGCCACTGTTTTGAATTTTTAAAATAATTCAAACAATGCCAAAAACTCCTCTGAATATTTTATATTGCTAGATGGACTTTTCCAAAAGCTTATAAAATATTTCAGGGGTATTTGAAATTATATTCTAATTATATGAATATAATTCAAATTCAAATAGCTAATGAATTAAATCCAAAGTCTCAAAAATAAATCCTTAAAAATGTTCAATATTTTGGTTGGGACCAGAACCCTTACCAAAAATTATCAAACATTTAAGAAGAGCATTTTGGAGCAATGAATGAGATTTCTAGGGTTTTTGCCCCTCTTTTATTTAAGTTTTTGAGGCTTCCAAAATTCCTCAGTTCAAATTTCAGAATTTAAACATGATGCACACATGAAGCTAGCCTAGAGCATTACCAGAAGCTAGGGATGTGACAGTAACCGAAGTATTTATATCGCAGTTCGGATCTGCAGCCTTCTCAGATGAGTTCATCTTCGGGGGACCTTCTTCCGGAGATGATGGAGAGCGATACGCCTCCATCCCCGGCGCCGCCAGATGAGGCAGGCGAACCCGAAGTGTCATCACGGAGGGTATCCCCGAGTCCGGAGGGGCCAGAGAGTTCGGCACCTACTAGTATCCGGCCGGGAGAACTGAGGCATCAGCTTGAGAGGGCGTCCATTTCAGAAGATCACCGTGTGTTAATGCGTACGGTGATTGGAAGGATTTCGTCCGCTGAAAGCGGATTGCGTAATGCCACCATGAGTTTACTGGCGGGATTTGAGGTACGCGATAATGACGCACCCCTTCATCTTTTAGCAGTTTTGCATATAAAAATGCACCCTATATAGATAGTAGCCCCTGAGACTCGGTAGGTTGTCGGAAACGACAGCATGCCGAGGATCGAAATCTTGAAATCTCAAGTAATGAATACTTCCATCCCTATACAGGTGGCGAATAGTCCGAGGGCCAGCCGGACTAATGAGTTTGCCGAATTAAGTCAGCAACTTGACGTGGCGGATGCTGACATCGCACTTGTCAACCGGCGACTTGACGAGTCGCAAGGTAAATAAATTCTCCACAGTTTTATTTATTTAAGGGGGTCGAGGCCCTCGTCTGCTAAATTGTATGCTGTTGTATAGACGGTGCTGCTGCTGTTGAGAGCCTTCGGGCCGAACTTGCTCGAGCTAAGGAGCAAGCCCGAAGGAGTGACACGGCTGCCTCGAAAGCGGCCGAGGAGTTGAAAGCCAAAAAGGCTGCGCACTGCCTAAGCAGGGCGGGGGTGGCCGAATTGGCCATGAAATTAAAAGATGCTACCGACCGCAATGAGGCTCTTGAAAAGGAGCGCTTATCGGAGCGGGAAGTCCTGAAGAAGGCCACCGCCGAGGCCAAGGATGCCCGCTCTGCAATGCGGGCCATGAAGGAGGAGCTGCGCCAGGCCGGAGAGATCATGGCTGGCAAGCCTATTCTGCTGCGTCGCCGGTTTATGGATGCAAAGTATGCTCAATTTGAGCGCCTGTGGAGTCCGGAGGATCCGTACATGGACCTAGCTGCAAGTGCGGCTGATGCCGTTAAGCACTTCCGGAGCCAGGGGGATCACGAGACGGAAGAGCTGTATTGGTCTCAATTCCACAGTCCGAATCGCGCCCTTCCATTGACAGACCGGTTGCCGAATGGGCCGAGCTAAATAGATTGTCCGGACTTGCCATGACTGACATCGTGGCCCATGTCTGGCCAGAGAGGTCCAAGGCGACGAGCTACTTCGGCTTACTGCAACAATTCCTTGGAGCGGTGCCGCATATAAAGGACATGAAGTGGTCGGCCTGCATCGAGGGCGCGCGGATGGCTCTTGCCCGTGTGAAGGCGCATTGTCCGGAGATGGATGCCACCGCTGTTGCCGCCCAGGGTCCGGATGAAAGCCGGCTCCCTGCCGAGCACTACTTTGGAGAAGTCATGCGCGGTGCTCGTATAATAGAGTCGCAGTGCTCGAAGAATGTAACGTTCAAATGAACGCATTAGCTTGTAAATTAATGATTATGTTATAACTGCTTTTTATACTTGTGCGTCCAAGTAAAACTTCTCCTGTGCGGCCGTTTATGTATACTTGTGTATAACCTGAAAGATGGCAGTCTTCGGCTTCAGCCCCCACGCACAAGGTGCTGGGGTGTTCGCAAAAATAGCGCGTTGTCACACTTAATCCGACGTCTCGGTCCTGTTATAAGGAGGTGGTAGCGTAGCGAACTAGGCAATCCGGACTATAATGCTTTATCACTTTCACTTAGCCAGTGGAGCTCGAGGGTGGGGCTACGATATAGCCCCCGGTGGCACCGCACATCTCCGGATTCGGGGTGCGTATGAGCCTGACCGGGAAACGGTCCTTCGTCAAAGCGGGGAATTCTAAACATTCAGGTAGTCGATCGAGTGGCTGACCAGACTCTCGCTGTATCATGATAGTCAGTTTTCGGCTTTCTCTACTGAGGTGCTCGCCCAGCCGAACCGGGGCACAATCGCAGTAGTTCTCCTGGTGCCGCGTTAGCTGGATGATACGGAACGTAAGGCAGCAAAACACAGGAGCCGGGCAAACCCAACATTTGACCAAAGACATGATTCGGAGCTGATGCATATAATGCCTAACTCGAGACGCCGAACACTCCCGAAGGTGTTCGGACTTTATAATAATGGGCAGAACGATGCCCTAAGCCCCTAGTGTCCAGGTACGGGCATGGTCTTCTGACGCGGCCGATGCCAAAGCGTCAGGCTCCGCTTTGGCTATAGGAAGAAACCAAGGGATTGTAACAACAAGAGACAGTAAGAAAGGTCTACGCAGGGTCTTAATCTGAAAAGAATCCTTGCAACGGGTCCCTGCTGCACGTCTGCGCCTGTGTCTCCGTTGCACCGTTATCCTGGACGGGTATGCACGTTGTTCATCTGTAGGAAGAGAGGAAAGTTTAGTTTTAGAAACAATTCGTGCTAAAAATATGTAAAATAAGAAATATAAATAATTAAAGCAAGGTTTATATGAAACCGTGATTGTTTGTGCGTGCAGCCCCTTGTGAAGGGATATGCGGCTAAGGAGCCCCTAGCCTGCTGAGGCCGGATTCGTCTATCCGAGTCCGGGGTCTTTAAGTGACCCACGCACTGAAATGGCGCCATGTGGACCGGGCATCTTGAGTGTAAGAGACGCGTAATGCGGTATGGCGTTGAAGCGGACAAAAGCTTTTCGTCCCAAGAGTGCTTGATATTCACTTTCAAATGGGACGATATGAAAAATTAATTTTTCATGTCGACAATTGTTTGGCGATCCGAACACGACTTCTAGTAATATAGAGCCTGTGCACTTGGCGTAAGGGCCTGGCGTCACTCCTTTGAAGGAAGTGCGGCTGTATCGAATTTTGGTAGGGTCTATCCCCATCCTGCGGATTGTGTTTGAATATAGCAGGTTTAAGTCACTACCTCCGTCCATTAGGACGTTAGTAAATTGTAATCCGTCTATTATGGGATTCAATATCAGGGGAGTCCGTCCCGCGTTTCGAATGCTTCTAGAATAGTCCAGGTGGTCGAAAGTGATTGGTTTTGATATCCAATCTCTACGGTCTGCTGGGTTGGACCGTGCGAAGCTCTTTTTAGAAAGTGCCGCACTATTTTTCCGTGTTATCACATGAAGTGAGTTTACTGCTTTGACCCCTTGTGGGAAAGTCTTTTGTTTTCTGGTGCCCTGCTGGCGGGGTTTATCTTCTTCACTTGACGCGTCGAGCCCCTTGTGTTCGGCATTTAGTCGGCCGGACTGTTTAAAAACCCAACAATCCCTGTGGGTGTGATTTGCAGGTCTTCCGGGGGTACTGTGGATTTGACATATCCGACCCAAAATTTTGGACAATTCGTCACTGTCATCCTTAAGAGGCTGTGTTTTGTTATTGGGCCACGAGCTTTTGAATCCGGCGTTGACTGCCGCGCTCTTTGGGCCTTTCTCTTTATTCCGGCGCTGTTCTTTTCTGCGCTGTGACTTCCCGTTTCCATCCCTTATCTCGGATGTACTTGGGTCGCTGGTGCTGCTTCTTGCTAGCCAGCTATCCTCTCCCGCACAGAAGTGGGTCATGAGGCTTGTTAGTGCGGACATTGTCCTCAGTTTTTCTTGACCGAGGTGCCTGGCGAGCCATTCGTCTCGGACATTGTGCTTGAAAGCTGCTAAGGCTTCGGCGTCCAGACAGTCGACTATTTGGTTCTTTTTAGTAAGGAACCTGTTCCAGAATTTCCGCGCTGACTCTCCGGACTGTTGAGTGATATGACTTAGATCATCTGCATCCGGAGGCCGGACATAGGTCCCTTGAAAATTTGCTCTAAACGCGCCCTCGAGCTCTTCCCAACTTCCAATAGTGTTTTCTGGGAGGATTTTGAGCCAATGACGGGCTGGCCCTTTGAGCTTGAGGGGTAGATATTTTATGGCATGGAGATCGTCTCCTCTGGCCATCTATATATGCAGTATATAATCTTCTATCCAGACTCCAGGGTCTGTTGTTCCATCGTAGGCCTCTATGTTCATGGGTTTAAACCCTGCTGGGAATTCATGGTCCAGCACCTCATCGGTGAAACATAGTGGGTGTGCGGCACCCCTGTACTTGTATGTGCCGCTATCGCCGGACACTTGACGTGTTGCCTTGCTTCCTGGGGCCTTCTTTTTGGGTCCGTAGATAGACCTGGCTGGGCCATTTGACGGTGGAGGCTCTATGGCCTCTTCGTCGAATTCTGGTAGCAGCTTACGCTTCGGGTAGCTCTTCGATTGATGGCCGTTGCCGTATTTATCTGCGGTTTTGAGTACATTGCTCCATCTTATTCTGAGCGTGTCTTCCGCTGTTTTGAGCTTCCGTTTTTCCTTCTTCAGGCTTCTTGCTGTGGCGATGAGCCTGCGCTTAAAAAGCTCCTGTTCGACGGGGTCCTCGGGCGCGACGAGTTCGTCGTCATTGAGGCTTGCTTCGTCTTCGGAGGAAGGTATATAGTTATGATCCTCAACCTCTTCGTCTGCCGCCTTTCGTGAGGGCTTGCTTCTGCATCCTCTTGCGCTGAGTCTTGCTGGAGGGGGTTGTCTTCGGCACTCTCTGGGGTATTGTTATCTCCTGTGCCGGAATCTCTATTCTTGCTGTGGCGGGATTTAGAGCGGCGCCGCTGACACCGGCGTTTGGGCTGCTTCTTTAAAGAGTCTGCCTCCGCTGTTTCTTCGCCATCCCCTTCTTTTGGGGTATCCACCATGTATACGTCATGTGACGAGGTGGCCTTCCAGTGCCCTGTAGGCGCTGGTTCCTGTTCGTCTCCAGCATCGTCGTCCATAGCATCGATGTCTTCGGAGTCGTACTCTAGCATGTCGGTTAAATCCTCGACAGTGGCTACAAAGTGGGTGGTGGGTGGGCTCTGAATTTCTTTGTCGTCCGTACACCGACCATCCTGGCCATAGTCCGGCCAGGACTCTCCCGATAACGAGAGATGTTTTAATGAGTTTAGGATATCGCCGAAAGGCGAGTGTTTGAATATGTCCGCGGCGGTGAATTCCATAACCGGCGCCCAATCTGGACCGATCGGTAGGGGCGCGGGAGGTTCGGAGTCCGGAAAGGAGTCCGGCGCCTCGGAATCATGAGTCTCGCAAGGGACAAGGTCAGTGTTCGGCTCCATCGCCGTGGATGTTGAAGCCCCCGGGGCGGCGTCTATCCACCGACCCTCGATCTGGGCGATCGGCTCCGGGCTAATGGCCGAAGCGGATCCGAGTGCGGCCACCAAGGCACTATCCGGCGGCAGAGCTAGATCATGCCCATCGTCACAGTGCGGCGCACTCGGCTGTGGCTCGAGTCCGTCGAAGATCAAGTCTCCGCGGTCATCGGCCGTGAAGTTTAAGCTTCCAAATCTGACCTGGCGGCCAGGGGCGTAGCTTTCGATCTGCTCCAGATGGCCAAGTGAATTGGCCCGCAGTGCAAAGCCGCTGAATACAAGGATCTGTCCGGGGAGAAAAGTCTCACCCTGGACAGCATTGCTGGTTGAAGATGCCATCAAGCCTATCAGTGACGACACAGAGGAACTCTCAATGAAAGCACCAATGTCGGTGTCAAAACCGGCGGATCTCGGGTAGGGGGTCCCGAACTGTGCGTCTAGGCGGATGGTAACAAGAGACGAGGGACACAGTGTTTTTACCCAGGTTCGGGCCCTCTCGATGGAGGTAAAACCCTACGTCCTGCTTGATTAATATTGATGATATGGGTAGTACAAGAGTAGATCTACCACGAGATCAAGGAGGCTAAACCCTAGAAGCTAGCCTATGGTATGATTGTTGAGATGTATGTTCGTCCTATGGACTAAGGCCCTCCGGTTTATATAGACACCGGAGAGGGCTAGGGTTACACAGAGTCGGTTACAATGGTAGGAGATCTACATATCCGTATTGCCAAGCTTGCCTTCCACGCCAAGGAATAGTACCATCCGGACACGAGCCGGAGTCTTCAATCTTGTATCTTCGTAGTCTGGGAGTCCGGCGGATATTGATAGTCCGGCTGTCCGGACACCCCCTAGTCCAGGACTCCCTCACGGTGCAAGACCAAATACGTCAGGAGAACGAGCGGGCGGCTCAGCTAGCGGCTCAGCTAGCGGCTCAACAGACGGCACATCAAGATTTCCCAGAGTATCCAATGACTTGTGTTGAGGCGGGAGTAGCCACTAGAACCCGTGGTGTTCCTTGTCTGATACCAGCTCTGCGTAACGTGTGCCTACCCAAGGACTTCAAGGGACCTCGAAAGGTGCCGAATTACACGGCCGACCTGCAGCCCGGAGCTTGGATCAAAAGTTATGAGATGGCCATGGAGTTATTGGAAGTCAGCGACGCGGAAATGGCCAAGTACTTCACCATGATGTTAGATGAAATAGCCCGGTCCTGGTTGAAGGGTTTGCCACCCAATTCCATTGGTTCATGGGCAGAAATGAAAGCCCATTTCATCCAGAACTTTAAAGACACTTGTAACCAGTCTATGTCAATTGTGGACTTGACAAATTGTAAACAGGAGGAAGGTGAATCTACGACTCATTGGGTACGCCGGGTCAAGGAGATAATACATTCATCTGACAAGATGGATGCCGGCTCTGCAGTCCTCATGTTGGAGAAGAATTGCCGTTTTGAGCCGCTGAGGCAGAAACTGGGGCGCCTTAAGCGTGATTGCAATGATATGGGTACGCTAATGGCGGCTTTAGTCAAATATGCCGATTCTGATAGTACCAAGGATCCCGCGTCTGATGAGGAAAAGACCGGGAAGGGAAATAAGAACGGCAAAGGAAAGGGTCAGCAGCATAACCCGATGAATCAAGGAGGCAATAAGCGTAAGGCGGATGGTAACCCGGAGTTTGTGGCCAATGCCAATGCGCAAGATAACAATCAGAGACGTAAGGGCAAGCCGCCTCGATCCGGCGGGTCAGGCCCATCTCCTGAACAGCTACTCAATGGGCCCTGCCCGAGACACGGCACCAGGGAGCAGCCCGCCACACACCTGTGGAAAGATTGCGCGATCATGAAAGCGTTTAATAATTCCAACACCTTTGATGGCAATAATGGGTCTGGTGGTGGCTCAGGGGCTGGCGGTTTTCATGGCCCGGGTGGCGGCTCGGGTTCTGTCGGGGCGTGTCTCTCTGTGGCCTCGAGCACCTATGGGGCACGGGGGCCCCTTCTAGTCCGGCAAGGGAGCGGAGGGCGTGTGCAGAGCAGATCGAGGTCGAGCGCGCGGGGGAGACGGGCGATTTTTACCCAGCTTCGGGGCTCTCCGGAGAGATAAAACCCCTACTGCTGCTTTGGTGATTGTATTTGATCTTGCTCGAGCGTGCGAGCGTATGGTGGTGTTGTGGGTGTCGAATGGCCCGAACCCCTCCTACGTGCGCATGGGCCTCCCTTTTATAATCTGAAGGGGGCACCAACAGGTGGCAGTGTAGGAAGAGGGGGTAGAAAGGTAAAAACGCAGGTTGGTACAACAGTGACCAACAGTGTCCTCTACCTAACTCTGACGGCAGGGGACAAGGGCATTTAATGCCCGTCCGGTCGCCCCAACAGTGCAGAGAAACGACCGTTAAGTGAGCCACCGGTTGCCACGATGGCGTCTCTGTTAGCTCCGCTTGCCACCTCGCTCCGTAGTGCCTCGCCACGTGCCCTTGGGATGGCCCTGTGATGACACGTCGCCAGACGCGCTGGAGTTTGGGTGGCAGCCTTGCCGCGGCAGGTGCCTTGCCACGGCCCTTCTCTTGTTGTGCCGGCAAGCTTGCCGGCCGTCGGGCCTTGCCGGGACGCGCGGGGCGCCGCGGCAAGTCTTCTGGTGATGCCTTGGTTGGCCTTCCCGACAAGCTCCTCTTGCCGGGGCCTTTGTTTTCTTGGTTAATACTTTGTTCTTGAATGGCAGTAATAGGAAATGGTGGAGGGTCTTGGCGGGC
>NC_057801.1:224495536-224505825 GCF_018294505.1 Triticum aestivum | reverse complement strand
CACAAGTTCGGGGTACTAAGGTGCCCCCCTACTTTAGTACGCTGACAGGAGCCCCCGGGCCTGGGCCATACACGGTGCCGAGCGTTGTTGGGCCAGGCCCAAAACAGTGCACGGGCACGCGTGGCCTGGGTCCACACAGAATCGGGCTCCATGTACATCGCGTCCTCCCGCAACGGCACGCGTCGATTGCGGCGTCGTGGGAGACGTGGTTAATATTTAATTCCAGGAAATGTGTAACATTCGCATCCCCTGTTTATAAGCGGAGGGCCAGGATCCCTGTAGTTGAGGACGATCCTGCTGTGGTGGCGGAGGATACGTCCGAGACGACCTTGACGGACCCGGTCCCTTCCCCTCGCAGTAGCTCCCAGCACAGCCCCCAGCGTAAGTGCCTCGATCCACTCCCTGTTGTGGGGCACGCATGGTCGCTTCTTCTTCTGCCAATATCTTGATTATTGGCTCTTTTGGATATAGGAGAAGAACAGGCCCACCAGGAGCATCCGGAGGCCGACGCGGAGGTGTCGTCGGCCCCGACTACGCCACCAAGGGCCGATTCCCCGATATGGGAGCCGTCTCCGGCAAGGAAGGGGTCTCCGGCAAGGGGTGGGACCGGTGAGCCCCCGGTGGTGGAGCCCACGATCAAAGAGCCCAGCACAGGTGACCCTCCTTGTCGGGGGCTTTCCCTCGGGTCCTGCTGATCTCCCTTTTCCTTCTTTTTGGTATTTGCTTGACTGTCCCTTCCTTTCCCTGCCTTCAGATCCTCCCCTTGGGGACCCGAAGGAGGCTGAGGCCGCCGGCGAGGAGGACGGCCGCGGCAATACTGGGGATGCCGCCGCCGCTGAGGAAAGGGCCGGCACGGAGGAGCCCGCCGGCGAAGAGGCCGCCGAGGCCGCTGGCACAGGGGCTGGCGAGGGGTCCGGCGACCATACCGACGACCCGGAGGACGCAGGAGCGCAAGGCGCCGCACCGACTGCCGACCCCTCTGCCACTGATGCAGCGCCGAGCTCCGAGGAGCCTCAGCCCGGCGCATACTTGAAAGCCGGCGAGGGCGTATATATCAAGCTCCCCTGGGCATCGAGCTCCAGGGCACCGGTTGAAGGAGAGGATTTTGACGGGCAGGTACTTGCCTCTGCTGGGCTGGCGGTGGTCGACGGGCCAAGCAGCAGCAGTGGCGAGTCCGAGGAGGAGCAGCTGCTCCGAAAGCTGGTGTCACTCTACCGCGTCCGGCAAGCGAAGCTTGAGTCCCGGGAAGCGCTTGTCGTGCAGGCGGGAGTTGACATAGAAAAACATGCGCAAGAACTAAAGAGCCGCAACCAGGAGGCCCTCCAGTCCATCACCGAGGAGAGGGCGCAGCTCGACGAAGCGAAGAAGGCATTCATCCTGGAGAAGGCTGAAGCCGAGGAGCAGCAGAGGCTCGCTGCCGAGGAGCTGTCCAAGCGGGACGGCGAGCTGATACAGAGGAAGGCGCACTTGGACAGCCATGACGAGGAGCTCGCCGTCCGGGAACAATCACTTGGCAGGGCACTCAAGGAGGCGAAGGACGCCGCCGCGGCCGCCAAAGCCACCAAGAAGGAGTTGGAGGAGAAGGTGACGCAGCTGGAGGCGGACGTGACAAGGAAAAATGAAGAGCTTGCCGCACTCCAGCGCGATCGCGAGAAGGATGCGCGCGCTCACGGTGATCTGCAAGTCCAGCTCTCTGAGAAGATCAAGGAGCTGAACGCCACCAAGGACTCGAGCGCTGATCTGGAGCTGAAATTGGCCACCCTGACGGAGACGCTGGACGCCGCCAAGAAGCGAGAAGATATCCTGAGGAAAGACCTCAAGGGCAACGAGGAGCTGCTGGCGAGGGCAGCCGAGACCCAGAACACCTTCAAGACCACGGTGGAGCTTTGGACGGAAGGCCTCGTCAGCATCGCCACGCTCATTGACGAGGAGTTGGCGGAGCTGAACTTGACGGGCTTCGGGTACTCCACTGAGGAGAAACTCCAGCCCAGCGCCAAGCTCACGCTCTTCTTCAAGGATGTGGTGACGGCTCTCCGGCAGCTCCGGGAAAGGATCCCGAAGCAGCTGGCCGATGAGTCGCGTGCGATCTGCGCCGGGGTCTTGGAGAAGGTGTTGGTGAAGGTCCTCTTCCTCAACCCGGGCATCGACCTCTCCCGCGTCACCAAGAAGCTGCCGGAGGGCGCTGATCTTGAAGAACTCAAGGCCATCGTCGCACCCATCGTGGACAAGGTGAACGAGGTCAGGAGGGTCGACGGCGGGCGCGCGGATTAGGCCGCCCTTCTTCTCCTGTTTTCTTGCTGCTGCTGTTTTGGTCACGAGAACAACTTAATCAGTGCCACAATAAGTCATTCTTGTAATATAACTCTACTCTGGATACTGCTCGCTATGTTATTCCCTTTACTTTGTTGCGTTCCTTGTATGCTTTTTACCCTATGCTTCGAGGGACCTTGCCGGCGCAAGCACGCTCGCTGAGTGCGGGACATCAACGGCCCGCTGGCGGTGCTGCTTCCGGCAAGAAACCTTGTCGGGCCAGTTGCGGTGCGCCTGGACCATTGAGCGGACTCGAAAACGAACCCAGGGCGCAACTGAACCGCGAGTCGATTCCTCCGCGCACAGGTTTTCCATACAAGGGACGACCGTTCAAGGGGTACAACTTGAGAAAAAATGACTAGGCTCAAACTTTGGCTACTTAGCTTTTTGTCTTCTTCCCCCCCCCCCCGGCAAGGCCAGTTTCCTTTGAACGACGCGCAGTCCAGACTTTTATCCTCTCTCCTTCTTCCCCCCGGGTGAACTTGTGGGCGGAGGAACGTTCTCTTTGATGAGAAAGAAGAGAAAATAATGACATGGGACCCTGAGGTCCTTCATTGCTTACCGGGGGCTAGCGCTGCACAAGGTGTCAGATATATATGCAAGGAAAATAGAAATGCACTGAATTTGACAAGATGTGCAGGGCACATAGACTTTTATTTATGCACGGGAGCTGCGCCCGGCTTTGTACAAAGTGTTACATGCGACAGCGGCAAGGCTTGTACAAAAGGTGGTTGTCGGAACGGGTCCGGCAACCGCGCCTTACGGATAAAACTTGCGAAGATGTTCTATGTTCCAGGAATTGCTCACTGGAATGCCATCTTCGGTCTCAAGGCGGACAGCGCCAGGCCTGGTGACCCGTTTCACCCGATAAGGGCCTTCCCACTTCGGCATCAACTTGTTTGAATTCTTTGCGGATTCAACACGCCGAAGAACAAGGTCGCCTTCCTCGAAACTTCTGGCGTTAGCTTTGCGGCTATGATAGCGGCGCAAAGCTTGCTGGTAGCGAGCAGCTTGCACAGCAGCCTGAAGACGATCCTCCTCGAGGAGCAGCGTGTCATCTTGGCGCAGCTACTCTTACTCAAGCTCATTATAAGCGAGCACTCGTGGCGATCCGTATACGAGTTCCGTGGGGAGAACTGCTTCTGCTCCATAGACAAGAGCGAAAGGTGTCTGGCCGGTGGCTCGATTTGGCGTCGTTCTGATCGACCAAAGAACCACCGGTAACTGCTCGATCCAATTCTTTCCGCACTTGTGCAGCCTGTCGAAAGTTCTGGTCTTGAGCCCGCGTAGTACTTCAGCGTTCGCCCTCTCTGCTTGACCGTTGCTCCTTGGGTGAGCAATAGAAGCGAAGCAGATCTTGGTGCCAAGATCCTGGACGTATTGCATGAAGGTGTGGCTCGTAAATTGTGTGCCGTTGTCGGTAATGATCCTGTTAGGGATCCCGAAACGGCAAACAATCGACCTGAAGAACTTGACTGCTGACTGTGTCGTCACCTTCCTTACTGGTTCTACTTCAGGCCAGTTTGTGAACTTGTCGATTGCAACGTACAAGTACTCAAAGCCCCCGACAGCTCGGGGGAAGGGGCCGAGGATGTCGAGCCCCCAGACCGAAAATGGCCAGGACAAAGGGATTGTTTGGAGAGCTTGAGCTGGTTGATGAATCTGTTTGGAATGGAACTGGCACGCTTCACACTTGGTTACTTGTGCAGTTGCATCCTGGAGGGCTGTCGGCCAGAAGAAGCCTTGCCAGAAAGCCTTGCCGGCAAGTGCTCTTGCGCCAATGTGGTGACCACATATGCCTCCATGTATCTCCGCCAACAGCTCTTGTCCCTCTTCCCGGGAAATGCACTCCAGTTTCACTCTGTTGAATCTTCTTCTGTACAGTATGTCATCGACAAACTGGTACATACTCGATTGTCGGGCTACTTTTTCCGCTTCTTCTTGCTCCTCGGGAAGTTCTCCTGTTTGAAGGAAGTGGACTATTGGCTGTGCCCAGGTCGGAGCCTGTGGCTCAACAACGAGGACTAAAGGCGTAAAGGCTGCTGCGGGGACACCCGCTTCGACGGCAAGGATCTGGGATCCTGCCGGAGCGTGATGTTCCCCGGCAAGTGTGTCTGGACAGAGCTTGTCGGGAGTGCCTGCCTCAACGACGTGAGCCCTGGGGCTTGTCGGAGGAGACTGCCCCCCAGCTTTTTCTGTGTTGAGCCTGGGAACCTTCTTGGCGGCGGCTTCTGGAAGCTCTGCCGGAAAGTGGTCGCCAGCAGGCAATTTCCTCTTCTTACTCTGTCCAGTTGATGGCGTGACAGATGGTTGAGCCAGCTTGAGCACAAAAATCCCTGGTTCCACAGGCAATTTGAGTGCGGCACATTTTGATAGGCTATCTGCAATGTCATTCTGAGCCCTCGGGACATGCTCCATTTGCAGGCCATCAAAATGTTCCTCTAGCTTCCTCACTTGATCAATGTATGCTTCCATCAGTGGACTTTGGTAATCTTTGTTGACTTCGCGGACGACAAGCTGTGAGTCACCCCTGATAATAAGTTTCTTAATCCCAAGCTCTGCTGCTATCCTGAATCCGGCAAGCAAGCCTTCATATTCCGCAGTATTGTTCGTTGCCTGCTCCTTGGGAAAGTGCATTTGGACCACATACTTGAGGTGCTCTCTGGTGGGGGCGACGAGTAGCACGCCCGCACCGGCGCCTTGCAGCGAGAAGGCACCGTCGAAGTACATGATCCATTCTTTGCTGACTTCCTTGACGGGGATGCTCCTCTCCGGAGTTTCTTCATCCGGTGTTGGCGTCCATTCCGCTATAAATTCTGCCAAAGCCCGGCTCTGAATAGTCGAGGTGCTTTCGAACTTGAGGCCAAAACTTGACAATTCCAGTGCCCACTCGACGATCCTGCCTGTTGCTTCTGGATTTTGCAGTATCCTCTTCAGCGGAAAGCGAGTGACAACCATGATCTCATGTGCTTGAAAATAATGGCGCAGCTTTCTCGAGGCCATGACTAGGCGAAAAAGCAACTTCTGCACACCAGAGTATCTTGATCTGGCCCCCTGCAAAAGGGAACTGACAAAGTAAACTGGGCGCTGCACCTTCTTCTTCGGTGTTTCTTCCGGCAACTGTACGGATCCACCCTTGGCGGAGCCAGTACTCGTCGGATCAGGACTTGCCGGGCCAGAGCTTGTCGAAGAAGCCCCCTGCTTGTCGCTGGGCTCGCTTGCCGCGGCTGTTGGCTCATCGTCTGCCTCCCTCTCCGCCACCAACGCAGCACTAACCACTTGATTGGTTGCCGCCAGGTACAGCAGCAACTTTTCTTGTGGTTTAGGTGCGACAAGTGTTGGAGTGGAGGACAAATATTCCTTCAAGTCCTGCAGTGCAACCTCCGCTTCCGGGGTCCATTTCATGGGACCTGCCTTTTTCAAGATTCTGAAAAATGGCAAGGCGCGTTCAGCAGACTTGAATCTACTGAGAGCGGCGACGCAGTCGGCAAGCTTTCGTACGTCCTTGACTCGCTCTGGTGCTTCAATTTGCTCAATGGCCTTAATCTTGTCGGGATTGGCTTCAATCCCCCTCTGAGACACGAAGAACCCGAGAAGCTTGCCGGAAGGGACTCCGAACACACACTTCTCGGGGTTCAACTTGAGATTGACCTTGCGTAGATTTGCAAAAGTCTCATCCAAATCCTGGATAAGAGTCTCTTTGTCTTTGCTCTTGACCACTATGTCATCCATGTAAGCTTCTACATTCCTGTGCAACTGTGGCTCAAAAGCATGGCTGACTACTCTTGCGAATGTTGAACCGGCATTCTTCAGTCCGAAAGGCATCCGTACGAAGCAGTACGTGCCACATGGAGTGATGAATGTGGTTTTCTCTTCATCTTCTTCTGCCATGAAGATCTGATGATATCCTGAGTATGCATCAAGGAACGAGAGCAGATCACATCCTGCTGTGGAGTCGACAATCTGGTCGATGTGCGGCAAGGGGAATGGATCCTTGGGACAGGCTTTATTAACATCAGTGAAGTCAATGCAAAGCCTCCACTTCCCGTTCGCCTTGCGCACGACTACTGGATTGGCTAGCCACGTCGGATGGAGTACTCCTCGGACCAATCCTGCTGCTTCCAACTTCCTGATCTCCTCTGCTATGAACTCTTGACGCTCTACCGCTTGCTTTCTGACTCTTTGCTTGACGGGCCGCGCGTGAGGGCATACGGCGAGGTGGTGCTCGATTACTTCCTTGGGAACACCGGGGATGTCAGATGGTTGCCACGCGAACACATCGACATTCGCCCGCAGGAAAGCAACGAGCGCGCTTTCCTATTTAGGATCAAGCGTGGCGCTGATGGTGAAGGTACCACCAGTGCCATCCTCCTTGGCGGCCACCTTCTTGGTCTCTGGTGAAGCTACTTTCGCTTTCTTGCACTTGCCGGTGGAGCTCGATGGTGCATCCTCGACGGCAGCGCAGCACTCCGGGGAGGTGCGCTTGCCGGAGTGGGCCTCAGAGCTGCTCTTGCCGGACTTGACTTTCTTCTTCCCCCGGGGAGCCTCAGCGGCAAGTGGCTCGCGCTCTGCTGCGGCTGCTGCTTCCCGGTAGATCTTGTCGGCACAGATGAGTGAATCCCTCTTGTCACCTTGGACAGAAATGACACTCATCGGGCCAGGCATCTTGAGCACGTTGTATGCGTAGTGAGAGGCCGCCATGAACTTGGCGAGCGCGGGTCGGCCGAGTATCCCATTGTAGGGTAATGGGATATCAGCCATGTCGAATGCGACCCTCTCGGTCCTGAAGTTCAGTTCGCTGCCAAACGTCACTGGTAATGTGATCTTCCCCTTTGGCTTGCTCCTTCTCGGATTTATCCCTTGAAAGGTACCAGTCTCTTCGAGCTCGCTGTCGGGGATCTGGAGCTTCTTGAGTACTGTGGAGGAAATCAGGTTCAGGCCGGCCCCGCCGTCAACTAGCATCTTCGTGACCTTGAGGTTGCGGATTGTTGGTGAAACCAACATCGGCAAGCACCCGACCGCAGTGATGCGATCAGGGTGGTCCTCAACGTCGAAGATGATGGGCGTGCTGGACCACTTCAGAGGCTTGCGCGCCTCGACGGACGGCTCCGCTGCGTTCACTTCTCGCACCCACTGTTTGAGTTGGCGGTGCGAGGTGTGCAGAGAGGCGCCGCCGTCGATGCACAACACCTCTGTCGCCTTCTGAAACTCTTGGTCATCGGTCTCATCTTCCTCCATCTCATCATCCTCATCCTCATCTTCGTCCTTGTCGCGGCCGCGGGGAGGCCTATCTCCTTGCTGCGGCTTGGCCTTGCCGCGGTGCCCTCCCCGGGCGGGAAGCTTCTTGCCGGATCCTCCGCCACCTCCCTGGGCTCTCTCCTTATTGCGGCGCTCGTACTCGGCTTTCTGTAGCTCCGCCATCTGCTCGACTTTCTTGCAGGTTTGGAGATCGTGGCCCTTGGTGCGGTGGATCTTGCAATATCGCTTGCCGGAACCATCCTGCTTGTCGGCGGCTACGACGGCCTCGCCGGAGTCATCGGCTTTGGCCTTGTCGGGGCTGCCTCCATTGCCGGAATGCTCAACAGCCAGCACATCCTTATCCTTTCTCTTCCTGTTGTTCCGCCTCCGGTTCTTCCTTGTCGGGGCGGCATCCTCACTATCAGATCCTTCTGCTCCTGCAACCTCTCCGGGGATTTTCCTCCCCTCCTCAGCCCGTGCGCACTTGTCGGCCAGAGCGTAGAGCTTGCTGACGTCTCTGATCTTGCACATCGCCATCTCCTCCCTCATCCTGCGGTTACGCACGTTCTGATGAAATGCGCTGATAACTGCGGCAGGGTGGACGTCTGGGATGTTGCGCTGCACCTGGCTGAATCTCTGTATGTACTTGCGCAGGGGCTCCCCCTCCTTCTGGATGAGCAAGTGGAGGTCACTCTCCTGGCCATGAGGCTTGTGGCCACCCGTGAAGGCACCGACAAACTGATGACACAGGTCCGCCCATGAAGAGATGGAGCCGTCCGGCAAGTGCATGAGCCAAGATCTGACATTGGGTTTGAGCACCAGCTGGAAGTAGTTGGCGAGGATCTTCTCGTCGCGCCCTCCGGCAGCCTGCACCGTGATGGTGTAGATGCTGAGGAACTCCGACGGATGTATCCTGCCATCGTACTTCTCGGGCACGTCCGGCTTGAAGTTCTTGGTTTTGGGCCACTGGACCTGCCGCAGCTCGCGGGTGAACGCAGGACAACCTACCGCGTACGGCAAGTCGCCTGGCTCCCCTAGTGCATGCATGTCGACAGTGGGCCCAGCGCGCTGGTCAGATTGACGTCGTGTTTCCCTTCTGCGCTCGATGCGAGTGCGTGCGTCTTCATGCCGCCGCTCTTGGAGAACGTGGCGTTGATCGCGTCGGGTTCGCGGGTCCGACGACGCGATGGAGTCGCCGTCGGGGTTGGTCCGGCGAGCCAGCGATCTTGGCCTTCGGGGCTGGGAGTGCACGGAGGTGGCTCCCCCAGCGGTCTTGTCGGCGCCGGTTTGCGCCTGGGCGCCTTGCCGGGGCCTCGATACGCTCGGTTGCCGGGGCTTGTCGCCGTTGGCGAAGCCGATGAGGCTGTATATGGTCATCCTCCAGTCGTCGATCTTGTGCGGCGCCGGAGGGTAGTCTAGAAGCAGCTGGGCTCGGGCCAGCGCTTCCTCTGCTGTCTTGGGTGGCGGTGGTGACGAGCAGCGCGAGGAGCGGGATGTGCTCGGACTCCCAATCGGATTGGGAGGTGCAACACTCCGTCCGGGTGACCGTACCTCGCTCGCGCCAGCATGCGGGCGTGCATGCTGACCTCGAACGTCCCGCGACCCACCAGCTTGGCCTTGCTCCAATGCGAGCACGGTGCTAGGAGCACCGGGGCGTTGTTGACCTTGCACCTCCTGGGAAGGGTGCGGTGTCTGCACGGTCGCCGACGCTTGCGGGGCCTTGTTTTTGGATCTGGTGACGACGCGAGTCCCACCGTCGGCGCCCGCTCCTCCGCCGGCGTCCACTCCATCGCTCGTTTGCTCCGGCGGTGGTGGCGGAATCGATGTAGACGGGGCGGCCACCTCCGAAGGCTTCTTCTTCGGTGGCATGTTGACGAAGGCGCTGATGCAGTGCGCGCGGAGACCGGATCAGATGCTCACGATCTCGACGCACCCCCTACCTGGCGTGCCAAAGATGTCGGGGCGTGTCTCTCTGTGGCCTCGAGCACCTATGGGGCACGGGGGCCCCTTCTAGTCCGGCAAGGGAGCGGAGGGCGTGCACAGAGCAGATCGAGGTCGAGCGCGCGGGGGAGACGGGCGATCTTTACCCAGCTTCGGGGCTCTCCGGAGAGATAAAACCCCTACTGCTGCTTCGGTGATTGTATTTGATCTTGCTCGAGCGTGCGAGCGTATGGTGGTGTTGTGGGTGTCGAATGGCCCGAACCCCTCCTACGTGCGCATGGGCCTCCCTTTTATAATCTGAAGGGGGCACCAACAGGTGGCCGTGTAGGAAGAGGGGGTAGAAAGGTAAAAATGCAGGTTGGTACAACAGTGACCAACAGTGTCCTCTACCTAACTCTGACGGCAGGGGACAAGGGCATTTAATGCCCGTCCGGTCGCCCCAACAGTGCAGAGAAACGACCGTTAAGTGAGCCACCGGTTGCCACGATGGCGTCTCTGTTAGCTCCGCTTGCCACCTCGCTCCGTAGTGCCTCGCCACGTGCCCTTGGGATGGCCCTGTGATGACACGTCGCCAGACGCGCTGGAGTTTTGGTGGCAGCCTTGCCGCGGCAGGTGCCTTGCCACGGCCCTTCTCTTGTTGTGCTGGCAAGCTTGCCGGCCGTCGGGCCTTGCCGGGACGCGCGGGGCGCCGCGGCAAGTCTTCTGGTGATGCCTTGGTTGGCCTTCCCGACAAGCTCCTCTTGCCGGGGCCTTTGTTTTCTTGGTTAATACTTTGTTCTTGAATGGCAGTAATAGGAAAT